>NC_091165.1:24231665-24246665 GCF_040958095.1 Procambarus clarkii | reverse complement strand
GGGGCTCAAACAATTTTGACACAACTTTGAGGTATTGAAGCCCTGCGGCAAAGTTATATTGGAAGGCTTGTGTCACCCCGGCCTCTCTCAGCTCCTGACTAACACCTCTTTTTACCCCCCATGCCTCCCCCCCCCCCTCCCACTCCTCGTCACCTCCACCACCACCTCCTCCTTCACCTCCCAAACCTCGCGTCAGCTCAACCACCTCCCTCAGCTCCCCGTTACCTTCGTCTCCCTCATCACCTTTTCTTTCCTGAGTTACTTCCTCGTCGGTACCTGGGTGTTAGTCAGCTGTCACGGGCTGCTTCCTGGGGGTGGAGGCCTGGTCGAGGACCGGGCCGCGGGGACACTAAAGCCCGAAATCATCTCAAGATAACCTCGTCACTCGGCTTCCGCGAGCTTCTTTACCACTGGTCAGGCACGCTGCAAAGTGGTGTACTCAGTTGTCGGTAACTTGGCGTCTCTGTCGGTTCTAACTAGGGGGAAGAACGAGGTATTCAACAACTTGATGGGAAAACTTGTCATGATCAAGCTGCCATCACACACAAATATAAACACAAGCTCTCAGCAGACATGGACACAATTGCCTTGAATTAAATCTTAAAATGTCCACTGATAAATCAGAAGATCTTTACTACGCATAGACCGACCAACCCCCTTAGGGTACCAAATCGCAGAACTTGATTGGGTAGCAGAGTACAAATATTGAGAAGTATAGATTGGCACGAAGGGAAACTTCGAAAGTAAATACGATCCATGAAGGAACGAACAACGAGGAGGTGGACGTAATGACAGATGTGTCCGGGCTTCAGACAGGCGTTAAACACAACCTACGCAGGACTTTCTGTGCGTACGGATTCTCGTTCATCTTCGCAGCGCCGCTCCAGCTCTTAAGTTGATCGTTTTAGACAACACATTTTTTGTGTGGAAATTCAAATCTCTATTGAAAAAAAAATCAAAGTGTTTTGGTAAGGACGCGAGTCTTATTTTCCTCGGCGTCACCCCTTTTATATAAAGGGAACCATCGGAAATGTCTCCAAGGTGCCGTGTGGCTTGTCTAAGTACTCTTCTTGAGGTTATCTTGAAATGATTTCGGGGCTATTTAGTGTCCCCGCGGCCCGGTCCTCGACCAGGCCTCCACCCCCAGGAAGCAGCCCGTGACAGCTGACTAGCACCAAGGTACTTATTTTACTGCTAGGTAACAGGGGCATAGGGTGAAAGAAACTCTGCCCATTGTTTCTCGCCGGCGCCTGGGATCGAACCCAGGACCACAGGATCACAAGTCCAGCGTGCTGTCCGCTCGGCCGACCGGCTCCTCTTAAAAATGAATTATCACCACCCTTGACATTAACTTGGCATTAGCTTACTTCGTCATTTATGATTTTTGAGCAGAACAATTGAAAATAAGACATTAAAGAAACGCTAAAAACAAAAAGGTTAAACAACTTTTAGATATGTTTGCAGCACCTGTTCTACTGGGCATGATGAGAAAGGTTCATGGAAGTGAATAGTTCTCGTCAAGGATTAGCAAAATATTGGGTTTAGAGATTTGAATTTCCACACAAAAAAATGCGTTGTCCAAAACGATCAACAAAGTTTATCTCTTGATATAAATAACATGGGATATATTTCACAATTGTATTAAATTCAAACCTTTATTAAAAAATACTTTGTAACGTTTTTTAAAAATAAAATGCTTAGTTGACCAGTTTTGTTAAAAATAAACTCTTATCGTGTTACAACAGCTCTAGCATTCTAGGCTTTACAATAGTATACAAATAATCGAAAATCATCAGATAAACGCTCGGAAGGACAATTTTTTGTTGTTAAAGCAATGAAACGTTGTGACCGTTCTTGTTGAAGAATGTCGTACATTACTTATTTATGGCGCGAGCCAGCGCGCGTCGCCCCCATCGGCTGAACGTCGCCCCCATCGGCTGAACGTCGCCTACATCGGCTGAACGTCGCCCACATCGGCTGAACGTCGCCCCCATCGGCTGAACGTCGCCTTCATCGGCTGAACGTCGCCCCCATCGTCTGAACGTCACCCCCATCGTCTGAACGTCGCCCCCATCAACTGAACGTCGCCCCCATCGGCTGAACGTCGCCCCCATCGGCTGAACGTCGCCTTCCTCGGCTGAACGTCGCCCCCATCGGCTGAACGTCGCCTTCATCGGCTGAACGTCGCCCCCATCGGCTGAACGTCGCCTTCATCGGCTGAACGTCGCCCCCATCGGCTGAACGTCGCCTTCATCGGCTGAACGTCGCCCCCATCGGCTGAACGTTTACACACGCTGTTTCAGTGTTTCATTTTTGCACTGTTCAGCGCTTCTGTCGCCCATTACTTTATCATCACCGTGTTCAAGTTGCGTGTAATTGTGTGTTATTTCGTCCTATAATCGCAATCGAGGATCCTGGATGCGATCTCTGGGTAGGACAGAAATGGTTGTGCACGTTTCCTGTCATCTTATGCCTCTGTTCACCTAGCAGTACAATAGGTACTAGAGAGTTAGGTAACGGTTGTGGGCTTCATCCCGGGGAAGGTAATTAGCAGTTGGCCTAGGTGGGGGGGGGGGAATGGTCCCGGATAAGCCTAAATACAAGCTTCCTGACCCCAGTAAAGGGAAATAATTGTTATACTTCAGTAGGCTCCTGAAGAGGGCTATTAATAGTGCATTGCATTGCGCTTATACGGGGGTTACGGGTTCACCATAGCCCGTGCTACTGGAACTTCTTGTTCTGAGTAGCTGAATCTAAAACAAGAAGAAGAAGCTTATCTTGAATCAGGAGGGCTACTCCACGAGGATAGGGCCGTAACCTGCAGTCTCCCTGGTCACTACCGTCAACTTCCCATAAATAAAGGGAAGCGCCACAATTATCACAAATTTGTACAGGTAATATAAGGGACACATTCCTGGGACCACTTAAGAACAATTATCCTACTCGCCTAGTATTGATGGGAATTGCAGATAGCAAGATAACACTTAGACATTATCTTATACAGAGTCCGTAGAATTTCCCTCCTGGTATATGAGAAGTTTTCATTTGAATGAAGAATAGACGACCTGGTTGAAAGACCAGATATCGTCACTAGAAAACCTGGTTGAACTAGTAGAAGTAGATCACCTAGTTGATGGTATTAGGGTTAGTTATTGTCACTAGGACAGGTAAAGTAATTATGAGGGGAAAGCGCTAAGTCAGTATGATTTGCAAGGGATTTGGTGACAAGAAGCTGGGATACGATGCAGATAAGGAACGGTGCCCAATCACTTGGACCATAGGTGAGATTAAACCCCTATCTGCAAGAAGCGAGGCCTCTGCAGTACCGACCAGTCCAAGTGGATGGACGTCACTGGGAGAGTAGCGGTAGTAAACCGCATAAATGTTCTAATATAATCTGAGAGTTTGTAAGTTTGTTGATAGTGAGGAGTAAAGTGTTGAAATAAACATTTCATTCACTTAGGCATTAGCAGACTCGAACCGCCGACCGCATGGTGTCAGGCGGATCTCCTCCACTAAACTATCTGAGTAGCCAAATATGACAAAGATTTCAGAGGCAGCAATCCACTGCCCAACTGAAGTGGCGGTCGGTGGTTCGAGTCTGCTAGTGCTTAAGTGAATGAAATGTTTATAAACTATCAACCACACTATCGTGGAAATAAAGTGTTGAAATACCTGAAGTAAGCAAAACATTGTTCTCGTACTTGGAGACTGTGCCTGCGAGTATGGATAGACAGGTTGGACTTCATGCACTGCACACATCAGCTAACTGATAATTAGCTTATTTTAGTTCTTTGGGTAATTAGATCTGGTCTGGTTGATGGACTACTACAGTCCTTGGGCTGTACTACTACAGTCCTTGGGCTGGACTACTACAGTCCTTGGGCTGTACTACTACAGTCCTTGGGCTGGACTACTACAGTCCTTGGGCTGGACTACTACAGTCCTCGGGCTGTACTACTACAGTCCTTGGGCTGGACTACTACAGTCCTCGGGCTAGACTACTACAGTCCTGGGGCTGGACTACTACAGTCCTCAGGCTAGACTACTACAGTCCTGGGGCTGGACTACTACAGTCCTGGGGCTGGACTACTACAGTCCTCGGGCTGGACTACTACAGTCCTCGGGCTAGACTACTACAGTCCTGGGGCTGGACTACTACAGTCCTCGGGCTAGACTACTACAGTCCTGGGGCTGGACTACAAGAATGGATATTTTGTTAATGCTCGTTTCATATTATCTAGACTCGCAGTATTCACAATAATTTAATATATATATATATATATATATATATATATATATATATATATATATATATATATATATATATATATATATATAAATATATGTCGTACCTAGTAGCCAGAACGCACTTCTCAGCCTACTATGCAAGGCCCGATTTGCTTAATAAGCCAAGTTTTCCTGAATTAATTGTTTTTCGACTACCTAATCTACCTAACCTAACCTAGCTTTTTCGGCTACCTAACCTAACCTAACCTATAAAGATAGGTTAGGTTAGGTTAGGTAGGGTTGGTTAGGTTCGGTCATATATCTACGTTAATTTTAACTCCAATAAAAAAAAATTGACCTCATACATAATGAAATGGGTAGCTTTATCATATCATAAGAAAAAAATTATAGAAAATATATTAATTCAGGAAAACTTGGCTTATTAGGCAAATCGGGCCTTGCATAGTAGGTCGAGAAGTGCGTTCTGGCTACTAGGTACGACATATATATATATATATATATATATATATATATATATATATATATATATATATATATATATATATATATATATATATATATGTATATATATAATATGTATATGTATACATAATACGTTCCATTTCCAATCAGGTAATTTGGCCTGGTGCCTGGGAGTGCACGAGAGCTGGAGACAATTAGTGCAAACGTGGCCTGGATAGGACAGCGTGCAGTGTTTATTGTACACTAGACCGGGGCAGCCGGTAACAGCTGAGGGCGCTGCAGCAGCACTAGTGTCAACACAAGCAGCAATAACATCAGCAAAGAAGCAATAACATCAGCAGAAGAACCAGACACATCAACAGATGCAGTAGTAACAGGAGCAGCAGCTGTAACCAGACAAGGATAACAGCAGCATTACCACTCCGACCACCAACAGCAGCAGCAGCAGCAACAGCAGATGCAGACTCTCCGAGAGCAACGGGTGGCAGCAGTTCCTTCAGTCATTACTTTCCCCTCGTCCAAACCATTTCCTCTTTCCCTCTGATCGTCGGCATAAAAGGGGGGGAACCGGTGGGGAAAAAGGGGGTAAGGGGGAGGGTTAGTAAGCGCGATATGTTCAAGTGTGTCCCTCTCAACTTTGGGGAAAAAAATAAAAGTTGATTTGGATAGAGAGGATTGAACGTGTTGGGCGTGAACGTAGAGAACGAGTTCCTGGAACTGTTTGATAAGAGTGATAGGAATGTGATGGGGCTGAAGGGGGCCAAATGGAAAGTAAAGGGCGAGGAGGAAAAACTGGATAATTGGATGGCGGGGTAAGGGAAAGATGTGAGAGGACGGACGACGCGCCAAAGAAATGGCATCTCCGTGTTGAACATGCTGGGATAAAGAGAGGAAATTTTGAGTCAGGCGACGGTCCCAAGTCAAACACCCGCAGCTCACATTCTGAATTATTTGTTATTGTCGGTTTAGCATACAGTGAGATGCAGGCGGCAACTAGTGTGTGTGTTGTGTTGTGTGTATGTGTTGTGTTGTGTTGTATGTGTGTTGTGTTGTGTGTATGTGTGTATGTGTTGTGTTGTATGTGTGTGTTGTGTGTGTTGTGTGTGTGTGTGTGTGTGTGTGTGTGTGTGTGTGTGTGTGTGTGTGTGTGTGTGTGTGTGTGTGTGTGTTGTGTTGTGTTGTGTGTGTGTGTGTATGTGTTGTGTTGTATGTGTGTGTGTTGTGTGTGTGTTGTGTGTGTTGTGTTGTGTGTGTTGTGTTGTGTGTGTGTGTGTGTGTGTGTGTATGTGTGTGTGTGTGTGTGTGTGTGTGTGTGTGTGTGTGTGTGTGTGGTGTTACGTTGTGTTGTGTGTGTGTGTGTGTGTGTGTGTGTGTGTGTGTGTGTGTGTTGTGTTGTGTTGTGTTGTGTGTGTGTTGTGTTGTGTGTGTTGTGTTGTGTGTGTGTGTGTGTGTGTGTGTGTGTGTGTGTGTGTGTGTGTGTGTGTGTGTGTGTGTGTGTGTAATTACCTAAGTGTAGTTACAGGATGAGAGCAACGCTCGTGGTGTTCCGTCTTCCCAGCACTCTTTGTCAAGTGTGTGTGTGTGTGTGTGTGTGTGTGTGTGTGTGTGTGTGTGTGTGTGTGTGTGTGTGTGTGTGTGTGTGTGTGTGTGTGTGTGTGTGTGGTAGTTCAGTTCTTAGAACTTTGTCTAGTATCTTACATATTTATGTTATTGCTTATACAAAGGTTACCATCAGAAGAGCCCGTTCTCTTCTTGATTTGCCACTCCGTAAACTCCGTAAAGAAATCTTAATTTGTTAATTTTCTTTTATCTTTTCTGCTAGTATTTGCGCGTATTTTGCCAGATGTTTTGTTTTGCTAAAATTACACTCTACTGCTGCTCAACTTTATTAGTATAGAAAAATAAAGTTTATTTCATGGTACGATTTGAATTTCAGTATTGTGAGTTTTCATAATTTGTCTTAATTCTTGATCTGGATTTCATGGATAAATGTTTCCTAAAACATTTAATCCTACAGTCTCGTTATTTACCCAAATCCTCTTTCCTCATAAGTTTTTCGAGTTATTTCGCATTTGGAAATATTAACTTGAGGGATTACTGTTTCTTTTCTCATGTTATCAGGGGGATTTACTCCACTCTGGGGATCATTAACTCGAGTACCTTGCAACATAATCCCTGCAATCCCACTTGTAACAAAAGCCTCTACAGTCTTAATATATGAACTGCAAGCATCCCATTGCAGCACCATTCAATGTAATCACCATTGCAACATTCACACACTGAAATGTTAATTGGAAAATGAACATCCTGCAATCTCACTTGCTACATGTTCACCTGTTGCAACAGGTGGACACTTGCAACACGTCATCCCGTTGTTGTTGTTTTAGATTTAGCTACTCAGAACGAAATGTCCACGTAGCACGGGCTATGGTGAGCCCGTATATACAAATTTATGTCATCCCCTTGACCTGTTTCTTTAATAGTTCGTACTGTTTGACCGGCCCGTCCTCTCACCCAAATACTTGGAATTTTTAACCGGAACCGAACAATTCGCTAATAATGCAACGTTTTAGTAAAAATTAGAGCGCCTCAATATTGACGATTTCTATGCATCAACATCTACAAGTTACGCGGGGGGGGGGGGGGGGGGGTGCTTCGATTTTTATATTTCTGGTTAGGAATAACTGTTGCATTATATCGGAGTGTCACACGAATAGAAAGGGCTGGTTTATTAGGTACAGCTCCTGGACTACCAGTCCACCATAGTCCACTACGGGCTCGCCATAGCCCGTGCTACTTGGAACATTTTGTTCCAGGTAGCGAATCTTAAACAACCACCACCAATCCACCGGTCTGTGTGTACTGTGGAGGCTTCCATACATAGCTTCCTACCTTTGTATTGGCTGCCTCGTATGGGCCAATAGGCCTTCTGCAGTTACCTTTGTTCTTGTTCCTACCTCGTGTTGACTCTTAGCTTTCCAGTTTGACTTGTTTTTGTTCCATATTTTATTTGTTCTAGGAATTCTTTAATGATAACATTGTTGATCTCAGAGTTGTTCTTAAGACTTATATGTTCTCAGGATTGTTGTCATTTATTTGGTATTTGATTTTTCCTTTTCAAAATAATTTGTTTGGTATTCAACTATTTTTCATATATTCATATTTTTTATTATTCCTAATACTTCCCTGTTATTGTTATTTACGATTATAATTTTATCTGCTGTTAGGACCTTCCTGACCTCTACATTACAACTATCCATAACAGGCAGAAAAATACACGTAGTATTATTTGTATTTTATTAACATACCCTTAATCAATTATTTAATAGATATACATACATTTTCAGCATCATACTTAGACCCTCATTTCTCCTATATAGTCCCAGTACACAGTAATGGTAGTTTGGTTTGATGTTAGTATATTAGGTTTAAACAGTTTCATTATAAATGTAGTTAACATTTTATTACAATAAACTGATTTAGTGCTATGAGGTGGCTGTTACGGAATAACTTGGTATATTCACGTTCTCGGGATGAAATATTGTAATTGAAATGAATAATGATTGAATTAATTACCACTTTATTGATGTTAAATTTAAATTGAATTCTTATATCGCTACACCCCAAGAGATATATATTACACAGAGTTCCGGACGCAGGTTCGAATCCTCGTCACGGTCTTTGTGGATTTGTTTACACAGAGTATTGTTTAATAAGAAATTGAAGCACAAATATACTCCATTCAACACTCGTTAATGTGACACTTTAATGGGCGAAGTTGCCTTTCTGAGTTTATCTTTTGCCATGTCATGGGTTATACCACTTTTTTTAATTTTGACAAACACAGCTGCTTTCCTTACTGCATTTATCTTGGGTCAATATTGAGGAGTGTATAATAAATCCCCATTGGCCAAATAGACGAGTTTATTCTACAGTCTGCTTATCCTACTACTGATATAGGGACTGAGACAACACATTAGTCAAATTCACTTTACGCTTTATAATTGACCTCAACCTTCCTTGGGGAGAGTGTTATTTCTAAGACAGTAGTCAAGAGATGCACAAATGCCCCAACACGCGAGGGATCCTGTACTCAAGATAATCGTTATTAACTTAATATTTATCTGCGTAGAATGCTTGATAGTGTTTTAACTTTTGTTAATATAAAGGATTTCCAATAGACTTATAATTCATGATAGATAATGAATAAACGTATCTTTGTGATTTAGAGTTTTTTGGTTTTATAAATATTGGCAAATTGTTTATCAAAATCTTCACGGTCTGAGATTTATTGGGGAAAGGAAGGTATTCTTCTTCCTTTTCCTAAATGGGGAAGGGAATTATGTTTTTACAATCCCGTTTTCTTGATTGGCAAGTCCGTAAAAAGGCAATTGTTTTGCCTCACAAATTATCCCAAACGCACATAACCAATCGAGATCCACTTGTGTAAAGGAGGAAATGTAGATGTTTATCTCTCAGAATGTTTGGTTAATATGTTTATTGTTTGTGATGTGTGTCTATGTATGTATTAACACGATGTACTGAACGGGGTGAGAATAGCTTGAGCTACCTCATCCCTTTGTGTGTATTTTACCTCAATAAACTTATTTCAATTTCAATTCAATTTCAATTATCGAGATCGGGTGCACAGAGAACGTCAAAATTACAGTGCTTTAATATGTAGTAATACGTAGCATTGTAACGGATTGTCCAGTTCCGTAAATAATGCGACGTATAAGGTGAGATGTGTTTTAAGTATTATGTTATACACAGATAATTGAAGCATTATATACACTAAATCATGTATCATACACCACTTCAAGAGGGTATCATAGTGTTCATTATCACATAGACAATTATCTCCAATATTCGACACAAGAATGTTTAAACAGAATTAATTGATTTAGAGAAAATAAGGCGGAGGCTTTCATAATGAATATATATTCAGTTTCGTCTTTATATAGATTTTATGATTGAGATCAACAGCGTTGAACACTATATCACACCTGCCATGGCGCACAATCTTGCTATCAAGATTATCAAGGAAGAGTGAAATATGTTGCATGACGATGTACGTAATGTGCAAGGGCTGTTCCTGGCCGTTACAAGCCCATCCGCAACTAAAATTAATCCTACGCTCGCTCTAGCGCAAATCCTATGCTTGCTATCACGCAGATCGTACGGCCGCGCACGCAAATCCTACACTTCCCCTCAAGCAAATCCTTTGTTCGTTCTCACACACATCTGACACTCGCTGTCACGCAATTCTAACACTCTCTTCAACCCTATGCACACGCAAATTCTACGCTCGCCCTTCTGGAAATCCTACTTTCGCGCCTGCAAATCCAGGGCTTGCTCTTTCCTAAATCCTATTCTCGCCCTTCACGCAAATCCACTTACTAACGAAAGAGAGCGAGTGTTGGAGGCCCTCGACCTCTCCTGCAGTGTGGAGGATCGTATCAAATTTTAATTCCCTCTAAACTTTAACGTCAAGAACAAAATATATTGCTACTTGTAGCACCAAAATCTTGGCCGGAGATGCTTGCACAAGGAAGGTTCCTCAGTCTGCCTTGTCCAGCCGCTAGCAGTCCCTCCGCTGTTTACACTTCTTGTTCGTTTACAAAACTGTTTACATCTTACAAGAGAGTTTTTGAACGCTATTTACACGTTCCCAGTTAATTTACCTAAGGGTTTTAATTTTTGCATGAACATCTAAAACAAAACAAAATGCATCTGTTGTAGAAATTTATAGAATGTTTGCATTCTCCCCCCCCCACCCTCCCTGCAAGTTTTATAGCTTGGGGACCGTTCAAGCTTTGGCTCTCTCATATGTATAAATAAAACAATATATATATATATATATATATATATATATATATATATATATATATATATATATATATATATATATATATATATATATACATACATATATATACATATATATATACATATATATATATATATATATATATATATATATATATATATATATATATATATATATATATATATATAATGTTGTACCTAGTAGCCAGAACGCAATACAGTACACGTATATATATATATATATATATATATATATATATATATATATATATATATATATATATATATATACACACACATGTATCTAATAGCCAGACGGGCACTACTGGGCTTAGTATTCAAGGTCCGATTGGTCTGACAGGAAGAGTGATTTTGATTATTTTCAAACAGATCTTTCCAAATTGGTTTATTCCAATTAATATTATTATAGTAAGAATATGACTTGGTGACTAAGTTATGTTAGGTTAGATAGTTTAGGTTAGAGGTTAGGTTTGATCAAATTTCTGTTAGTCTAAATTAAAAGAATTAAATCATGTATAATATAAGTGAAAACTTCATCAATTCTACAAGAAAAAAACTTTGAACAAAAAATATAATTGCAGGAAAACTTTGCTTGTTAAGGAACTTGACCTATATTAGATACGACATGTGTGTGTATATTTATCCAAACACACATGTGTGTATATATAATGATCTTCACGTTGGGATGTGTGTTTTGTTTTTGAATTCTAAACATTCAAATTTGGCATTTACTTACGAAATTGAGGACAAATCTAAAAATGTCTTTCCTTTGACTCAGTAGTTACTAATAATGGAGATAGACTTGTTACATTCAGACGCTTAATAGCGCAAAAGAACTTACCGAAAGCAAGTTTTGTTTACATTTGCCGTGCAATAATGAGTAGTTCCAAGACGGGGAAGTGGGGGGGGGGGGGTGTCCTTGGTTATCCTTGTAAGACGCTGCGACAGTCTGTTGTTGTTTAAAATTCGCTACTTGGAACAAAAAGTTCCAAGTAGCACGGGCTATGGTGAGCCCGTAGTGGACTGTTCTGCGACAGTCGCTGGGAATGGTTGGCCGTGAAGTAGAGGCAGCACACGCACGGCCACCCACCACACCACGTTACTCGTCTGCGATATTTAATATGCGACTCCGGATGTTGGGCGGGGGGGGGGGGGGAATTGGATGATTGCTTCTGCAATGATGAAGCTTGCATTCTGTTGTAGGGCTGCCGTCATTTTCAGACTTTCTCCAATACTCGAGCTTTATCAGATACTTCAAGCTTATATTTGACCTTTTATAAAGGTTCAAACTCATGCTTTATTTACCGAGTTAATATAGCTTACACTTGAGGGAAAGGTCTGGTAATACAGGGTTACCATGTTGACCAGACCACACACTAGAAGGTGAAGGGACGACGACGTTTCGGTCCGTCCTGGACCATTCTCAAGTCGATTGTGAATGTGAATCGACTTGAGAATGGTCCAGGACGGACCGAAACGTCGTCGTCCCTTCACCTTCTAGTGTGTGGTCTCGTCAACATAATTTAGCCACGTTATTGTGACCCATCGCCTGCAAGGGTTACCATGTTTGGTCGGCTTGACCCGAGAACACGTTTAAGAAAGCCAACCCCTCTATTTACATTTACGTTTTCTAACCGTGTGGACCATCGCACATGACGTAATGGACCATTACACACTAGAATTTGGTCCTATTTACTTTATAGAATCCGGAAAAAATAAAGCTCAAAACCAAACTTAAATAATCATAAGCCTAGTATAGCTCATATAAGTACTATATTAGGCCCTCACATAGCATGTATTAGACCTAGAATGGTTAGGTTAGGTTATTTTTGACTATGAAGAGAAAGCGCCAAGCCATTACGACTATATGGCACTGGGAAGGGGTCAGGATAAGGATTTGAGATGGGACAATGTCAGCCGGTTTGTCCATATTCAGTACTATCAAATTGTACTTAATAATTGCCCATTACGTCATTGTGTGTACGATGCTCCACAAAGTTACTATACGTACTATGTAATGAGGAGGTTGGGCTATAGAAAGGGAGCGAACAGTGCACCGTACTCAGGGAGTCTCGGCTCTCTAGGGGACATTCAGACTTCGGTATAATAATTAGCTTTTGTGGTCAGTCTTTTGGTGTAAGAGTTTTGTGTCTTTAAGCGTTAACAAGTGAGTGGAAATAATATATAATTGTTAATAAAGTTATTTTATAATCAAAATAATTTATGATCAGTATGTTTTATGATTATAATTTATGTACATTATAATTTACGTTCATTATAATTTATGTTCATTATAATTTATAATCAGTATAATTTATAATCAGTATAATTATATCAAAGTTCGTTATATTTAGTTCTGCCAAAATACCATATATAACATGTGTAATAACAGGGGTCACAATATATATAAGTGCCATTACAACCAAGCAGCAGGGACGTAATACACATTTAATTTGCCTCGTAAATTTGATAGAGAGACAATAGAGGATAATGAAACATATTCTAATGAATAACCTTTATTAATGAGACTAGCATGGCACATGGAACGCCGCTGCCGCTGCTGCTGCTGCTGCTGCACACGCAAGCCAGCTGCCTCGACCGTCCAATGAACGGTAGAGCGATGTACGGCTGCTGCACAGGTCGTCGGGGGATCGAACTGTCGTCGCTGTGTGTGTTTTGCTGCTACTCCGTGACTTGCCGTTTAGTGTGTGTGGTGTGTGTGTGTACTCACCTAGTTGTACTCACCTAGTTGTGTCTGCAGGATCGAGCATTGACTCTTGGATCCCGCCTTTCGAGCATCGGTTGTTTACAGCAATGACTCCTGTCCCATTTCCCTATCATACCTGGTTTTAAAATTATGAATAGTATTTGCTTCCACAACCTGTTCCTGAAGTGCATTCCATTTCCCCACTACTCTCACGCTAAAAGAAAACTTCCTAACATCTCTGTGACTCATCTGAGTTTCAAGCTTCCATCCATGTCCTCTCGTTCTGTTACTATTCCGTGTGAACATTTCGTCTATGTCCACTCTGTCAATTCCTCTGAGTATCTTATACGTTCCTATCATGTCCCCCCTCTCCCTTCTTCTTTCTAGTGTCGTAAGGCACAGTTCCCTCAGGCGCTCTTCATACCCCATTACTCGTAGCTCTGGGACGGGTCTCGTTGCAAACCTCTGAACCTTTTCCAGTTTCATTATATGCTTCTTCAGATGGGGACTCCATGATGAGGCGGCATACTCTAAGACTGGCCTTACGTAGGCAGTGTAAAGCGCCCTAAATGCCTCCTTACTTAGGTTTCTGAATGATGTTCTAACTTTTGCCAGTGTAGAGTACGCTGCTGTCGTTATCTTATTAATATGTGCCTCAGGAGATAGATTAGGTGTTACGTCCACCCCCAGGTCTCTTTCACGCGTCGTTACAGGTAGGCTGTTCCCCTTCATTGTGTACTGTCCCTTTGGTCTCCTATCTCCTAGTCCCATTTCCATAACTTTACATTTGCTCGTGTTGAATTCTAGTAGCCATTTCTCTGACCATCTCTGCAATCTGTTCAGGTCCTCTTGGAGGATCCTGCAATCCTCATCTGTCACAACTCTTCTCATCAACTTTGCATCATCCGCAAACATCGACATGTAGGACTCTACGCCTGTAAACATGTCGTTAACGTATACAAGAAATAGAATTGGTCCCAGCACCGATCCTTGTGGTACTCCACTTGTTACTGTTCGCCAGTCCGACTTCTCGCCCCTTACCGTAACTCTTTGGCTCCTTCCTGTTAGGTAGTTCCTTATCCATTCTAGGACCTTTCCCCCCACCCCCGCCTGCCTCTCGAGCTTGAACAGCAGTCTCATGTGCGGTACTGTATCAAAGGTTTTTTGGCAGTCCAGAAATATGCAGTCTGCCCAACCATCTCTGTCCTGTCTTATCCTCCCTATGTGTGTGTGTGTGTGTGTGTGTGTGTACTCACCTAGTTGTACTCACCTAGCTGTGCTTGCGGGGGTTGAGCTCTGACTCTTTGGTCCCGCCTCTCAACCGTCAAGGTTGAGTGTGTGTGTGTGTGTGTGTGTGTGTGTGTGTGTGTGTGTGTGTGTGTGTGTGTGGTACTGACCAGTGGCAATTAATCATATTTACTTTAAAGTGGATTTAACGCAAAGTTGGTGTGGTAGCTACTCTCTTACACGCCCGGGACGGGTGTCTTAGTTGAAAAACCCAGCAGGTCCAAAAAAATATTTTATTTTGCTTTAATATGGGCCAGCTTAGTTATTACTATTTAAATTTAAACTTGCCTTTTTTATCTATAGACTAAACAGATTAAACCTAACCCATACGAGTTGGGTTTTAAGAAAAAACTCGGATTTAATGTCTGGAAAAAATAGATGATTATTTATTTTCATGTTATGAAAGATGTCAAACAACACTGTGATGCTAAGAGGTACTTGAT
>NC_091165.1:24206665-24221665 GCF_040958095.1 Procambarus clarkii | reverse complement strand
TTTGTATCTAACTAAACCTTTATTACATATAATTCATATGCTACAATATATCACGGGGCAGCCTTAGTTTGATAATTTTATCGAGTGTAATAAATCACATTATTATGCATGACGCACACTCGCGCGCGCGCACACACACGCACACGTACACACACACGCACACGTACACACGCACGCACGCACGCACGCACGCACACACACACACACACACACACACACACACACACACACACACACACACACACACCACTATATAAGCAGGGTGTCGCCAGGGTAGTTTGAATATAATTATCATTGAATATTCGAATTGAGAAATAAATATTAAATAATAAATAATTCGAATATAATGCAACACGTGTCTAGAGGTTGAAGAACTTGTTGAAAATTTGCTGTAGTTATTTTTTGGTACAAAAAGAGAAGTGCATTTGTTATTTTTTTTAAATATCATTTACACTAGATTATTGAAATATTATTTTCTTCAGATATTTAAACATCGATAACATTAGAATATCCTTGCCTTGGAGGTCTTGTGTAGTAGTGTTCATTTCCATTGTTATGATATTGCTGGTGGACACGCTACTACGGCGTGTGTGTGTTTGATTATCCAAGTCTATACTTTTGATTCACTTTGGAGACACTCACGTTAGCACCGTGAATTGCTGCACAGCGGTAACACTCCATTACATTGACTTCTGGCGTGTATACATGACCAGAAGGAAGCAAGGTGAAGCGGGGAGATTAAAAAAGTAAATTATCACAAAAGACGTGAGCTGTTTATTCCTGCATTCTGGGCACAGGTGTGTTGCACCTGACACACTCATTACACGTGTCAGGGGTCATGACCTTGCCTGTTGATGGGTTTTGGGAGTTCATGCCTCCTCGGAGGCACCTCAGGAGGGCGTACTACTTCGCGCTTGGCATCATGAGGACGCTCGCGACTCTGAAGAGAGCCTTCGTTCTCAGAGTCGGCGCCTTCTGAAGGGAGGTCTGAATGTGAACCCAAGGATGAACCTGCGCGTGATGAGGTGGGTGAAAGGGATATCGCTGTGTTGACGTCTGCCTGAGTAGTTCCTTCAGTCTCAGAGGCCGCCACCTCCTGAGTGTGGTGCGAGGGGTGGGATACCTCTCCCTGGGGGATGTCTTGGTTCTGGACGGCTGGAGATGTAGGGCGCACACCTGCAGCCTCCTGCCTGGTGCGTGGACGATGACCACATGGACGAACTCTCTCGCCCCTGCGACGACGGTGGTGGGTCAGCGGGGCTCGGTGGCATTTCTCCGCCACTTCACAGACATCTTGACTATCGAGGGTGTTGTGGCCGCTGCTGCTCTGCGACGAGTCTGTCCTAACTACTTTTGAGGAGACTCTAGAGTTGGTATGGGACATAAGGGCAGCCTTTGACACCTCACAGAGTCTCTCGATGGTATTCGTTGTCTCGTCAGCGTTCTTGGAGTTCTGCAGTTGAACGGCAGAATCTTCTTGAGCGCTTCTGATGTTGACGCGTCTCTGGAGCTGAGGAGGCCTCTGTAGCCCCGTTAACTCCCTTCTCATATTCCCCTGACAACGCTGTTGAGAGTGAGATGGGCTGCCGGGGGCCACAAGCTCAGGGTAAGGCCCACGCGCGTGCAGGTCATGTAGGGGTCGTGTATGGTCGTGTGGTCGTACAGGGTACTCGGTATGATGGCTGGAAGCAGGGGAAGACGTGCGGGATGCCTGCAGAGACTTGGTCTGGTCAGCTTGCCGTGCAAAAGGTGCGTGTACAGCGGGTGGCGTGGCGTCTCCGTGCAGGGGCAGGTGAGCTGGGGGCGAGTGTTGGTGCCAGGGGGCATGAGGCTGCGGGGAGGCCGTGTAGGGGATCTGGTAATATGGTACGTCAGAATCATCGCACATGCGGACGTCGAAGCTATTGGCGGCGCTGACGGAGGAGCAGGTGCTGGTGTACTTGGACCAGTCGTTGTCGCCCACCACTGCTGGCGAGAGCGCGTCCGTGGAGCTGCAGTCCGTCACGCTCACTACCTCGCTCCTTGACTGGCCGTCATCGCTCGCCGCGCTCTCCACCTCGCCCCCAACGTGATGTTGCATATGGTGCTGGAAACGGGTGTCGTGCAAAGGGCTTCCGAACGTTGGAGAAGCGGTGGCTTTGACAGGCGAGGTCTTGGGAATCTTGGCCACACTGTAGTACAGGTGCTGGTCGTAGGCTGTGGGCTCGTCCTCCTGCGCTGCCTTGTGTGGCGCACTACAATTCCTTCCTAAATTAGTTTCCCTATTCTGGAGAGACTTATGGGAAGATTCAGTCATTTCACCTTGAGGTTCCTGAGGCCTTTTGAACCTACCGGGGCCAGAGTCGCAGAACACTATGGAAGAAGGTCTAGAGGAGCAGTTGGAGGAGAAAGCATCTTGGGTGCGACTGTGGCTCCACAAAAGATGAACATCAGAAGCTGCGGGACGAAATGTTGGCGGGTTGCGGAGGGAGTGAGCGCCGTGTCGCGCAGGGTATGACTGTGTGAGCACCTGCTGGGGGCCGGTGTTGGTACTGGGCTGCAGGGTGTAGCTCCTCGCAGCCTGGCTATCCTGACACGCACCCTGACACACCTCGCGGTCACTGGGGTCCTGGCTCACGCACCGGCCGCACCACAATGCAGACAACAGGTTTGCCTCTTTGCGCGTCTCGCGCTTCACCGGGGAGCCTCCTACTGACAGCAGAGAGATGAGAGCGAGGAGCACCCAGGCAAGCAGCTCCAGGAGGCAGCAGGTGCTCTGGAAGGCTAGCCAGTGCCAGGGGTGTGCGGGAGGCAGCTGTAAGATATAGTGGGGTCCCAGCAGGCCGTACAGGTGTAGGGCCGCCAGGATCACCTGTGCAAAAGCCGCTATTAAGGCAAGGTTCACACCCTGGAGAAGAGCAACACGGGGATGTTGCGTTGTCCCCTCGACAGCGTCACGGCTCAGCATCACCGTAAGGTGCCCATGGCGGTGCCTGGCAGCCTGTGCCACGCGACACACCGCCAGGAAGCTTCCTACGCCGATCACGCCGCCCCATGCTGCTGTCGCCGTCCGTGCCGCAGCCCGTAGCGGACCAGCGTGTTCTGGAAACAAAACTGAGAAGAGGTGGGCGCAGATGGATACCATAAGATGGAAGACTGTGATGACGGCAAGGGCGGCGGGGGCGTGATGCTGGTGGGGGAGGTGTGGGGGGCAGCGCCACGCCTGCACGACGCCCATCACCACTAGTGCCATGGCTGCGGTGAGGCACGGCCACCCTACCTCCTCCACCACAGCGGCCAGTGCCTCCGGCAGCTTGTGCTCGGCGCCATATGGGTCGTGGAACAGGTGGACGCAGCGGAGGATGGCGGCCAGGAACATGAGCAGGTGAAAAGTGACGTAATAACCGCGAGGGAGGAGACGTGTGGCCGAGTGCACCCGTGACAGCCACAGCAGTGCCAGCACCGCCAGCAAGCTGTACATCCCCGCAGCGCAGTACACGTGCACCACCCACGCCATGCCCAGGGCACGCACCCACGCCGCCTTGCTCAGCTCCACGCCCGCGCCCGCCCGCACCACTTCCACCTCATTTTTAGAGTCCGGATACAAATTGTCAAAATCTTCAGGCGGAAGTTCATCAAATGTCGTTTGGAACAGGAGCCCTTCCAGGTCTGACCACCCGGGTGAGTCAGGTACCTGGGGTCGATGCCCCTGACCTGCAGGGCTGGCAGTAGCGTGTAGGGAGGGGGCCGGGGTGGTAGTAGTGGAGGTGGTGATAGTGGAGGTGGGAATGGTAGACAGGCCATATGCCACTCCTCTGAAGATGGCCGCCAAGGAGTTCTCGATGCTGCTGGTGCGGTTCTTGTGCGAATCGAGACTGGACCACTTGGAGAAGAGGCCCAAGCCTCCGCTGTCAGGGCCAGGAGCCTCACGTGCCCTGGGTGCCGTGAGGGGCGCGGTACGCAGCCCCACTTGAGCCCTGGAGCAGCCGAGGGAGGCCACCAGGGCTACCACCACCAACAACCACGCTGCGGCAACCCCCATGACTCCTCCAACCCTCGGCTGGAACCTTCCACTAGGACTTCACACTCTGCAAGAAACAAGGAGAAAAATTCAGCGTCATGATATGTAAGAAACAAAAAGATGATCATCATAAGCTGTAAGAAGAAAGCATAGGAAAAGAATCTGCTTCATAATTTGAAAGAATACAATGCAAAATATTAACTTTCACAACATCCTCCACACAGGGGCAACACAGGTGAGAAATTATGACAATTGTCAACATTATTAATTGCTTACCTATCATTGACTATGGGGGAAGTAAGGTCTAGCTATTTATGCCCCGCCTACTAGCCTTGTTGTACCTGTTGGTATTCAGTCTGTAGCTCGACTATTCTAACGTTGACTCGATTCTGTGGTAAGGCATTCTTGTTCAACAACCCAAAATGATGCGATGACAGACCCACATATCGCTTGGTGGGAGGCACGAGGTTTTCCATTATGAGGGACGAGATTTTATACGTGTATTATGAGGCACGAGTCTGTAAGCGCTGGAGCGTATTACAAGTAATATGAACACTGTAGAACACTGTAGAACACTGAGAAGTACAGCTGCCATTATGAAATATTTCAGTAATTAGAACAAGATCAATAGCTTAGGTGAGAACAATTCAGTCATGCACACCAGACATACAGAATGAATTGATCATATAAGGTAAATCTAAAAAATAAATGATACGCACTAAAGTAATAAATTCCAAGTTTGTTTACATAAATCGAGATTAAACTGCATCTGCCAATCGTTTGACCATTTCAGAACTTTATTTAGATTTAGTCTTTTTCCGGGTTTTTTTTCCCACCCGATTTTTGTATCATCGGCAAATTGCAAGTATTGCTGCTCAAACCTGAATCTAAATTATTTTTATATATTATGAGTAAGTTCCGCATACTTGGATCAGTGTTTTTGTGATCATTGTTGCATATATTATGAATAACAGAGGTCCCAGGACAGAGTCTTGAGGCACTCTACATACAACATTTTCCCACTCTAATTTAATCCCATTTATACTGACTCTTTGTTTCCTTTGAACACAAGAACACTAGAACATAAATCGAAAATTGATTTTTACTGAACAGTATAATGATTTAACTTTGACTTAATTAATAAAGCTATTGCATATCACTTGGGGTTAGATTTAGTAATAGTTAGAGGGCAGTACTTGTGAAACAAGAACACAACGGCTCCTTAAAACTTGGGATATAAAGACCGAGCCGTCGTCTGGTGCCCAACATTTATGTACGTCAGTGTCACATTAAAATACAAGTCCTACAATAGCTAAAATATTGAAAATATGACGTATTTAAGCACAAAAGTAATAAATGAACCAAAATACACTATACCAGTTTGACGTGACGATACTGTAAGCCCAGATTACAGAGTCAGGCTGAAGCTGTCTAAGCGCCCACCGCCCACCCGCTCCTCACACGCTCTCCATCTCCACAACAGACTCTCCACCGTGTCCTACCTATTTGGTTCCACGTAGCAATTTTTCAGTATACTCTTGTTATTAGACATCAAGAAAAGTACTATTATTTTAGTCTTTTATTCACTTTTGTCATTTTCATTTTATTTAACTGTAAATACTTGGTTAATTGGTGGTCGTAAGTAGGATTATATGTAAGATATCCACAGACCATGACGTAGATACGTCCGATGTACAGAACTTTTACACGAGGTAGATTACTGCACACATTTCATAAAGTATTATAGTCACTGTACGCTTTGGGCCACACACTAGAGATAATTGAAAGCATTTGCATATTTATCATTAAAGTGGGGTCACATGAGAGTTGATATCTTTTTGTTACGTTTTCCGATGAGATCATAGGGTAGGGAGATGGGGTCTGGCGCCGGCTTTGTAAAGAGATGATCGAAGTGGGCGGCTGTTGCAACCCGTTCTCGCCCTTGCTTATAGTCAATATTTGGCATATGAATAAGTGCATATGTGACATACTAATTTTTTGTGAATATTTGAGTTTACCTTGAAATGCTGAATAGAAAACACCGACCTAACCTAACCTTCTTAGTATGTTAAGATATTACAATCAGTACTGAACCTATACCTATATTGATATTACGGTTTTTTAAAATAATAAAACAAAACTAAAATATTTAAATAAATTAGAAAATTACTCAGGATATTGTCAAATTTTGTATAAAATTTCTATTGTTTAATAAAACTGAGAAGAGTAAGTGCCTTGGAAAAAACATGGCTTGGAATATGTCACATATATACTTATTTATAAGCGAAATAGTGACTATAAGCAATAAGTCCTATATGTGCTGTCTTGTGTGAGAGCGGCTGTTGTCTGTGCTCACGGGAAGTGGTAGGTATCTCTACTGGTCCCCCGGTGGTCATGGAAGACCTTGATGGTTTTATTTTTGTATTGATGGTTGTTAACTACCCGAAGTATGAAGAATGTCTGAGGGTTATATTTGCCTGCATTCCTTGAGTGTGGTTGACGGGAGACATCTCCCGTCACGCAGGGTGCAGTCGCACCTCCACAGATCACCAGTATCATCTCTTGATACTGGTAATGGCTCAAAAGGGCCACCACTTACGGGCTATTCATGCCCGTGCCACCTTTTGGATGGATTAATCTTCATCAATCAATCATTGAGTGTGGATAGATAGTCCCCCAGCGCGTGCTCCATCGATACTGCTAACTACATACCGATAACTGAGCGGTATGGGGATCCAGAACTGGCCTCCCCGGGTGTAGTCAAGGGCGGTCAAGTATCTGCTCACCAGTGTGTGTGTGTCAGTCACAAAGGTAGTGTTTTTCCAACGACAAGCGATGTCTTACAAGAAAAATTTAGTGTTTCTCTACGGTAAGGAAAAACCTGGTCACATACCGAGTCTGTGCCCTCGACACCTTTAAGACAGCAACAACAGTAGTTTGTTTAAGACAAGAACTTAACAAGTATTTACAATTTAATCGTAATTGAACTATTTGTTCATTGAAGTCGTAAAATTACTTTATTTAAACATTAATGAGATACCGATCCGTGCAGAAATTACTTAATTTCAAACACAAAGTGCAATTAACAAATATGAAGAGGTAATATAAGATTCATCCACATAACAAAACACAAGCTGATATACACAAATATTAAGACACTAAAGCCAAAATATAAAAAAAAAGCTAGCTAAAGAGAGAACACAGAGATCCAAATGTCAACAATATGAGAGGAACAAACACAGCAAGTGACAAACACTCGTATAGACAGGAAAGACAGCCAGATAAAAGGACAAACGACGCGTGTTTGGAAGAAGGAAAACAATTTCAAACTGGCTTTATGGCTCAAACGAACCACAGCTAAGTTTATTTCAGAAACTGGATTTTTCTTTGGCGTAGAGCTGGGTGCATTTTGCTGTATTCTCACATCGGCGGACTTGAAAAGAAATACAGAATGTATGAATATACTGCTGCTCCTGCTACTACAAATAATTATGATACTGGTATAAACCTTCTTTCATCAGACGCATTTATACCATGGCAGTCCAATTACTGCCATGATGACAATGTTAACAATGCACCCAAATTTGTTTTTGTGATATGTATAGCATACTAACGCAAAAGCAGAATTGTCCACCCATGTGTTTTGGGCCAGAAGAGACAATAACATCAGCTGTTATCCTAGGTTAGGTTAGTAAGTGTGAGCTGGCATGACGCAAGGTTCCTCCGGTGCTGGTTCGCTTCCCCACTATGGCTGACACGTGGGCAACCCCCACCAGTATATTCTTGAAGATATCCTCACAGTATACCCAAAATTTGCCAGTGCAGGCTACTAAACATATGACCCTGTATGACTAACCATCCTGCGAGATGGGGACTTGTATTACCACTGCTACCTTATTCAATCTTGTGTTGATGATATCCTCAAAATTCATCCGGAGTCTGCCAGTGCAGACCGCTTATCACATGCCTCTGTATGACTAACCATCCTGTGTGATGTGGATTTTTTAGCATCACCTAGTTAGCTTTTTTGACACACTGTACTCCACTTCATATAGTCTAGGGTAGCTGCACTAATGCAGATGTACCTCATATCTTAATAAAAAAAATGGTATGTGGTGCTCTCTCTTCCTGTCAACAGTGTGGTGTTCACACCATCCCTGAGGGGAATACTTTCTGTGAGTGTGAAGTGATCTGACATGAGGAGTAGGCACAGTGGGTAGTAGACCCTAGCTAGCAGTCAGAGGCTAGTAGCTCTAGACTATCAATCAGTGAGTAGTAGATCTAAGCCAGCAATCAGAGAGCAGTAGATCTAAACCACCAGTAATGAAACAAGAGCGAAACCATCAAGTTATCTTCAATAACGGAGAATTGGCTGGCCCTGGTCTAACCAACTGGTCGGTTGGAAGGTCAGTCGCCACGAGAGCACAGAGGGAGGACGCACAAAGGTTTGATTTAAATCCCAAAATAGAGGATAGTAAGCCAGCCGTGTGTCTCTGGGCCTGGAGCCGGGACGGTGATCAGTGGGAAGACACGAAAATATATATTTTTGGAGCTCCCCCGAGACGTCTCGTGGAAAATTACGAACGATTAGGTTCGTAATCTATTTCGAACGTTTAGGGTTTGCAATCTGTTGGCGGCGCACTCCCTGACTACACGACTTGCAGGTTGGTGTCCAGCGATTGAGTTACAATGCTCCTCCTGAAGACTCCAACGCACAAATTTCATGGGGAGGCGAGGAGGAGGAGGAGGAGTGAGGCCAGGGGAGGCGAGGAGGAGGAGGAGGAGTGAGGCCAGGGGAGGCGAGGAGGAGTAGTGAGGCCAGGGGAGACGAGGAGGAGGAGGAGGAGTGAGGCCAGGGGAGGCGAGGAGCAGGAGAGAGAGAGGCCAGGAAGGGTCCCGCAGCACACACACACACGGCAGTAATAACCATCAACACAACACTATGTGACAACAGAGCCCATACCAGCACCCTAATATTACCCTCCTATTAATACATTATGTTACCATTTACATACACCACTTGTTGTATACATTCATATTTGTATATTTGCCTGCTACAAACGTACTATTGTATTTGTAACGAATGGTCGCAATGATGTTTCAAATGTACCGTTGCGTTTTATTCCACTACCATTGGTGTTGTGTATATTTTGTATTAGTGTATTCTCTTAAATGACTTTAATTTGCATCTTGTATTAACATGGCTGTATTTCTCGGCTTTTGTATTTGTGCCATATACTCTTTTGTTGTGTATGTGCTGCTGCTGTTGTTGTTGTTGTTGCTTCTGCTGTTGTGTTTGTGGATGGTGATGACGAGGCTTTTGTTGTTGCTGCATTTGTTTGTTATTCCACTATAAGCCAGGATAGTTTAACCAGCTAGCAGTGAGTGTGACATTTTAGTGGCTTTTATTGCGGATACAGGAGGAGGAGGCGGCGGTTCCGGACACCCGAACACCTCCTTTAAACACTTCCCGAACAGCCCAATACAATATATATAATTATTCCCCGCTACCCGTTATGTATTGAAGTTGTTGTTGTTGTTGTTGTTAAAGATTCGCTACTTGGAACAAAAAGTACCAAGTAGCACGGGCTATGGTGAGCCCGTAATGCCTTTGTATTTATTGAAGTTGTTGATAAAAGGTGAGAGAGTGAGGGCGACACGGCCTTCACTCACAGGACCTGCCCGGTGTGTGTGGCTCTCTTCCGCCACTCAGGGAAAGAAAGTTTTACACAATCTTGTTATTTTTCTCTCCCTTCTCAGGACGCAACTCTCTCTCCCTCTCCCACTTTTGACAACATTCAATTTCAACTTCCTTCTTGTGCGCTTCCCTCGCGGATTCATTCATCAAAGCTCCTCTGCTCCACAGAGGATTTACGGAAGGACCTTGGCGACGTAGACTTGAGGGAGGAGGAGGAGGAGGAGGCAGCAAGAGATGGCGTGGGAGAGAGCGGGGTGGGGAGGAGGTGGGGGGGGGAAGGGAGAGGTGGAGGAGGAAAGGAGAGGAGACGTCGAGAAGGAAGAGCAGGACTTTCTTCTGTCTGTTTTGCATTTCTTAATTTAATATTTTCGTCTCTTGTAGGAGCCTGGGTGAGAATAATTTTTGTTTGCTAAAGTATTGTGTTTTCTTACGGTGTTGGGGCGTGTTGCTCATCTGTGTGTGTCCGTGGCGTTGTTTTGTCTAATATCACTGATCTGTTTCCAGTTCTTTTTGTAACTAAACCCAGGTTACCTCATACGCAGACTCCAGTAATTGTGACAAGATGGAAGGCAGTGAAAATTATGACTTAATCCGTTCTCTTGTTGCCAAAGCCACTGGGAAACCCGTCATGTCCTGTTCAGGCGTCGATGAATCCTTTACAAGGTTTATCTCGATCATGTTTGTTTTGCACGACTGCTGCTGTCCATGGATTATTGTGCTGACTGTGGATTGTTGTGCTGACTGTGGATTGTTGTGCTGACTGTGGATTGTTGTGCTGACTGTGAATTGTTGTGCTGACTGTGGATTGTTGTGCTGTCTGTGGATTGTTGTGCTGTCTGTGGATTGTTGTGCTGACTGTGGATTGTTGTGCTGACTGTGGATTATTGTGCTGACTGTGGATTATTGTGCTGACTGTGGATTGTTGTGCTGACTGTGGATTATTGTGCTGACTGTGGATTGTTGTGCTGACTGTGGATTGTTGTGCTGTCTGTGGATTGTTGTGCTGACTGTGGATTGTTGTGCTGACTGTGGATTATTGTGCTGACTGTGGATTATTGTGCTGACTGTGGATTGTTGTGCTGACTGTGGATTGTTGTGCTGACTGTGGATTATTGTGCTGACTGTGGATTGTTGTGCTGACTGTGGATTGTTGTGCTGACTGTGGATTATTGTGCTGACTGTGGATTGTTGTGCTGACTGTGGATTGTTGTGCTGACTGTGGATTATTGTGCTGACTGTGGATTGTTGTGCTGACTGGATTATTGTGCTGACTGTGGATTGCTCAGGTGATAAACAACTATATGTCCATAAGCCTTGGATAACGCGTGTAATTACATAATCAAGTAAGGCGCTATTTGTTTAGTTTATAGATAAAGAGTTCCATCACATTTGGAGCACCAGTATATTATGTATGGAAACGCCCTTAACCCGATACTCAAGGTAGAAGAGTCGGGTAACGTGAAGCAAGAGATAGAAGAATACCCGCAGACAGTAAAGAAACTTGGAAATAAATAAATAAATGAAGTTCTCAGAAGGAAACCAGGTGCCACCAGTAGCAAATCATTCGTGGTTGTTTCTATGATCGATTGCTCGTCACCACTTACTAATTCTGTCGGCAACTATTACAGTTCAAAGGCAACCAGCATGTCTAGCAACCAGCCGGAGAATGTCTTAAGACAGCTCTTCCGGCTTACTCACCCACATAAAGCCATAAACAATCCTAGGGCTAATAAACGCTATCATAGCTCTAATTTACTACACGAGTCCTATACTAGACCTTGGGAAATTTAGGGCTAGTATAAGTTTGTTTTTTCGTGCTCTCTTCAAAATTATTAGTACATAACTTGATATTTTTTGAGGGACTGCAAGAGTACAGTGTTGTACGTTCTACCAAATAGTTACCATATCATTTTTTGGAGGATGGGATGATACAAACTCTCCAAAGGTCATTACTAGCACTGCTAGGTCTCTACAATATGGCTTGGATACGATACCACACCCTTAGCAAATGTTAATGTTAATATTGAGGAACTTAACTAACTGTATGCCAGCCTTCCTCTGCAATGTGTCAGTGTCATAGCTCGTGTTCCCTGATTTACACAATGTACAAAAAGTCACGCAATGTATAGGAATGAGATCAGATATCGAGCGATATCTGATCTTTCAGCATTGTTTAAAATATTAGAGTACGTGGTCAACAATAGGCTTATTGATCACTTAGAGAGCCATATATTACTGTCTCATAACCAATACGGCTTTCACCGAAAAGATAAGTACACACACATAAGAGTAAAATAATTATGTAATAATGTTTTGATCACAACGGAATTACAATAGATCGGAATAGACCATTCGACTGTACTCACCTAGTTATGCTTGCGGGGTTGAGCTCTAGCTCTTTGGTCCCGCCTCTCTACTGTCAATCAACTGGTGTACAGATTCCTGAGCCTACTGGGCTCTATCATATCTACATTTGAAACTGTGTATGGAGTCAGCCTCCACCACATCACTTCTTAATGCATTCCACCTGTTAACTACTCTGACACTGAAAAAGTTCTTTCTAACGTCCTTGTGGCTCATTTGCGTACTCAATTTCCACCTGTGTCCCCTTGTTCGAGTACCTCCCCTATCCCCCGTGTTAAACAATTTATCTTTATCTACCCTGTCGATTCCTCTTAGAATTTTGTAGGTAGTGATCATGTCTCCCCGAGCTCTCCTATCTTCCAGCGACGTTAGGTGCATTTTATGCAGCCTTTCCTCATAACTCATGCCTCTTAGTTCTGGAACTAGCCTCTAAACTTTTTCCAGCTTAGTCCTGTGCTTGGCAAGGTATGGGCTCCATACTGGGACCGCATACTGTGTTAATAATGCAATTCTAATACGCAAGCTAATACTTTGATTATTATTATTATTATATATTACAATTTATATATTTTATATACATATTATTTGATATAATAGTTATAAATGTTTATTTATATAATTATGGATACTACTACTAGGGTACGATTAAGGAAGAAGAAGAAGAAGGAGAGAGAGAGAGAGAGAGAGAGAGAGAGAGAGAGAGAGAGAGAGAGAGAGAGAGAGAGAGAGAGAGAGAGAGAGAGAGAGGAAGAGAGTGGGGATAAGGGTTGAACGAAGAAATGAATCAAGAGTAAGAAATCGATAGCTGCAAGAATAATTACAGGTCCTGAAAAAATAAAAGACGTGAGACGCTAATGAAGAAAGAGGGAAATGGGTAAGACAAAGAGAAAAGCACGAGGACAGCGGGAGGAAGGAATGGAGTGAGCATGATTACAGGAAACCATTACATCTTTTCTGACGTTATCTATCGGAAGAGATAAAATAACAATTGCTGGAAAATTTCTATGATGGCGGAGAGACGGCAAGAAGGGAGATAAGAGGAACCGCCTTCAGCTGGGGGATGAGATGTCTTGACCAGTCCCACGACACCCACACAATCCTCACACATGAAGCTGGTGAGAATGGCTGCTGAGTGTAATATTTTACTACTAAAACTACCACTCACCACCACTAGACTACTCCCTATCAGTAAGCGAGGCTCAGGTCCTAGACTACTCCCTATCAGTAAGCGAGGACCAGGTGCTAGACTACTCCCTATCAGTAAGCGAGGCTCAGGTCCTAGACTACGCCCTATCAGTAAGCGAGGACCAGGTCCTAGACTACTCCCTATCAGTAAGCGAGGACCAGGTCCTAGACTACTCCCTATCAGTAAGCGAGGCTCAGGTCCTAGACTACTCCCTATCAGTAAGCGAGGCTCAGGTCCTAGACTACTCCCTATCAGTAAGCGAGGACCAGGTGCTAGACTACTCCCTATCAGTAAGCGAGGACCAGGTCCTAGACTACTCCCTATCAGTAAGCGAGGACCAGGTCCTAGACTACTCCCTATCAGTAAGCGAGGCTCAGGTGCTAGACTACTCCCTATCAGTAAGCGAGGCTCAGGTGCTAGACTACTCCCTATCAGTAAGCGAGGCTCAGGTCCTAGACTACTCCCTATCAGTAAGCGAGGCTCAGGTCCTAGACTACTCCCTATCAGTAAGCGGGGACCAGGTCCTAGACTACTCCCTATCAGTAAGCGAGGACCAGGTCCTAGACTACTCCCTATCAGTAAGCGAGGCTCAGGTCCTAGACTACTCCCTATCAGTAAGCGAGGCTCAGGTCCTAGACTACTCCCTATCAGTAAGCGAGGCTCAGGTGCTAGACTACTCCCTATCAGTAAGCGGGGACCAGGTCCTAGACTACTCCCTATCAGTAAGCCAGCACAGAGTCCCGGCCGCACACGGTACACTCTGCGCTACACGATAATGACGTGCGCGTCCTGGCCTTCATCAGACTCCCTGGGATTTGTTTAGGGTATTAAAAGCTCTTAATGATGTATTACCTTGGATCTTTAACTCCATGGAGTAAGCAGTGGAAAGCCGTACAAGTAGAGAAGACCACAGTACATGGGAGAGATTCACATTACCGGAGACAGGAATAGGAAAACAGAGAGATTAAGTCAGAAGTAGAAGCAAGCAATCAAGAAACCACCATGAAGCTTAAGAATAGATAAATGATAACGGTGATAAGAATAGATAAAATGATAATATGAAGATAACGGAAATGGGGAAAGGAAACGTATAGGAAAATTGATTAAAAAGAAAATGACTAGAGATTGAGAGAGAGAGAGAGAGAGAGAGACAGGGGGAGAGAGTGAGAGGGGGGAGGGGGGGGGGGAAAGTGAGAGGGAGAGGTTGAGGAAGGAAGGAGACAAGATGGCCTTTCACACCTCGCCAGCAAAAAAATATAAACATATATATATTCCTCGCCGCACCTGAACCCGGAGATTGCTAAAGTTTTCTCCGCCACCCTCCAGCCTGTATTTGCATAGTGGGTCTCTCTCTCTCTCTCTCTCTCTCTCTCTCTCTCTCTCTCTCTCTCTCTCTCTCTCTCTCTCTCTCTCTCTCTCTCATCTTGTATTTACGAAGTTCGTTTTTTTTAGTGTTTTGTGCAGAATGGACCGGACATGGTTTGTTTGGTCCATTATGCACCAAATAATGGGAGCATTATGGACCTAATGACCATTATGGACCAGTGCGAGCTCCCCCTAGTTAAACCCTAGTTTGTAACAATGAATCCTCCGAGTTACTGTCGTCATTTAAGTTCCCATGTGTGTTATTTTTCTCTACACTTGAGTAACTAAGCCATGATCTGTATCGTTAACTGAGGCATGAGGCACGGACTTAAGTGCTCTTCTAAAGTACATACCGATGAGAACTTCATCTTGTCGCTCTTCACTGTC
>NC_091165.1:24196665-24199165 GCF_040958095.1 Procambarus clarkii | reverse complement strand
AGGAAGCTCGAAAGAGTGCAGAAGTTTGTAATGAGAGTCGCCCAAGAGCTGCGAGGGATGAGGTATTAAGAATTACTGAAGGAGTTATACCTGACGACGCCAGAAAGGGGAGGGAGAGCGGAGACATTATACAGGCGTATAAAATATTTAAGGGGATTGAAGGGCGGAGGCGTTATGGCGTTATGGTTTTTCACACGTGAAAAAGGGGGAAATATTTACAATCAATACCAACAGGACAAAGGGGGAGGGGGGGGCACGGGTGGAAGTTGAGGCTCAGATGTGTCGTGTTAGAACGGTTTTTTAGCGTAAGGAAAGTGAGTAAATGGAATGACCTAAAGCAGCAGGTTATAGAGACAAACTCAATTCACAACTTTAAAAACAGGTATGATAGGGAAATACGTCACGAGTCACTGCATTAGACAACAGTGCATTAGACGCTGAATGGACAGCGTTCGGGAGTTGTAGTCGTAAGGGCTCGGGTTCGAATCCCGTTCGAGGCAGAAACAAATGGACAAAGTTTCTTTCATTTTGATTGGTCTCTTCACCTAGCAGTAAATGGGTACCACGGAGTTAGACAGCTGCTACGAGCTGCTTCCTGGGAAATGTGTGTGTGTGTGTGTGTACTCACCTAATTGTGCTTGCGGGGGTTGAGCTCTGGCTCTTTGGTCCCGCCTCCCAACTGTCAATCAACTGGTGTACAGATTCCTGAGCCTACTGGGCTCTATCATATCTACACTGGAAACTGTGTATGGAGTCTGTCTCCACCGCATCATTTCCTAATGCATTCCATTTGTCAACTACTCTGACACTAGAAAAGTTTTTTCTAATATCTCTGTGGCTCATTTGGGCACTCAATTTCCACCTGTGTCCCCTAGTGCGTGTGCCCTTTGTGTTAAATAGCATGTCCTTATCTACCCTATCAATTCCTTTGATAATCTTGTATGGATCATGTCCCCCTTACTCTTCTGTCTTCCAACGAAGTGAGGTTTAATTCCCGTAGTCTCTCCTCGTAGCTCATACCTCTCAGCTCGGGTATTAGTCTGGTGGCAAACCTTTGAACCTTTTCCAGTTTAGTCATATGCTTGACTAGATATGGGCTCCATACTAGAGCTGCATACTCCAGGATTGGTCTGACATATGTGGTATACAAAGTTCTGAATGATTCCTTACTGGGTGTGTATGTGCGTGTGTTAGAAATATATATGTAGTAGATATAATAGAAGAAAATAGATGGGTTATAAAGGCGGGGTCTAAGAGCTAATAGCTCGATTTTGCAGCCACAAATAGTAAATACATACACACGCGCGGGCACACACACACACACGCACGCACACACACACACATGGGGGCCTGGTAGTTGAGTGAACATCGCGCGGGTCTCGTAATCCTGTGGCCCGGGTTCGATTCCCGGCGCCGGCAGAGACAAATGAGCAGAGTTTCTTTCACCCTTACGCTTCTGCTACCTAGCAGTAAATAGATACCTGGGAGTTAGACAGCTGTTACGGGCTGCTTCCTGGGGGGAGGGGGGGGTGTAAAAAAAAGTAGTTAGCAACAGTTGATTGACAGTTGAGACGCGGGCCGAAAGTGCAGAGCTCAACCTCCGCAAACACAACTAGGTGAACACAAGTAGGAAAATATATTGAGTGGTACACACACACATCACCATACAAGCACAGTGGTACACACACATCAGTATACACACTCAGTGGTACACACACACACCTACAGGTACACACAAGAGTACACACAAACCAACATACACAGGCTCTGTATTAGAATCACTGGTGTCCCAGATGTGTGTGAATACACTGTCCTAGGGAGGAGTGGGGGGGGGGAGGTCGTGGCTCTCAGTGTTGGCAGATGACGGAGAACTGAAAACAATTTCAGGAAGATCTTGACAAACTACAGGAGAGGGCAGACAGATGGCTGCTAGAGTTCATTCCCAACAAATGTAAGGTAATGAAGATAAGAAAGGAGACAAGGAGTTATCTACACCATAAGGGAAAGAACTACAGGAATATGAAAACTTAAAAAATTATGGAACTGATAACATTTCAACACTAACATCGGAAGCACACATAAACAGGATAACATCGGCGCCATATGGATGGCTGGCAAATATTAGAGTGTCATTTAAGAACGTAAATAAGGGCTTTTTCTAGACAATATATACAGTCTATGTTCGACCAATACTCTAATAGCCAGCATTAGCCTCGAGTCAAACCCGTGTGAAACACAAAATCAAAATTTAAAAAGTGCAGAGGTTTGCAACAAGATTAGTTTCAGGACTAGGCGTTTCGCTATGGGGAGAGGTTAAGAGGAATTATATCTCACAAACCTGAGGGGGGACAAGAAACAAAGAGCATATGATCACAACATACAAGATACTGAGAGGGAATACACAAAGTAGACAAGATCAACCTACTTAAATTGAAAGTAGATCAAGAAAACCTGATGGAAACAGGAAACGGAAATGAGCCAAAGATATGTAAGGAAATAC
>NC_091165.1:24139165-24191665 GCF_040958095.1 Procambarus clarkii | reverse complement strand
GCCAATACAGGGTGCTCCAGTACACACCTGCCAATACAGGGTGCTCCAGTACACACCTGCCAATACAGGGTGCTCCAGTACACACCTGCCAATACAGGGTGCTCCAGTACACACCTGCCAATAAAGGGTGCTCCAGTACACACCTGCCAATACAGGGTGCTCCAGTACACACCTGCCAATACAGGGTGCTCCAGTACACACCTGGCCACTACACGGTGTTCCAGTACACACCTGGCCACTACACGGCGCTCCAGTACACACCTGGCCACTACACGGTGCTCCAGTACACACCTGGCCACTACACGGTGCTCCAGTACACACCTGGCCACTTCACGGTGCTCCAGTACACACCTGCCAATACAGGGTGCTCCAGTACATACTTGGCCATTAAACGGCGCTTCAGTACACACCTGGCCACTACACGGTGCTCCAGTACACACCTGGCCACTACACGGTGCTCCAGTACACACCTGGCCACTACACGGCGCTCCAGTACACACCTAGCCACTATACGGTGCTCCAGTACACACCTGGCCACTACACGGCGCTCCAGTACACACCTGGCCACTACACGGCGCTCCAGTACACACCTGGCCACTATACGGTGCTCCAGTACACACCTGGCCACTACACGGCGCTCCAGTACACACCTGGCCACTACACGGCGCTCCAGTACACACCTGGCCACTATACGGTGCTCCAGTACACACCTGGCCACTACACGGCGCTCCAGTACACACCTGGCCACTACACGGCGCTCCAGTACACACCTGGCCACTACACGGCGCTCCAGTACACACCTGGCCACTACACGGTGCTCCAGTACACACCTGGCCACTACACGGCGCTCCAGTACACACCTGGCCACTACACGGTGCTCCAGTACACACCTGGCCACTACACGGCGCTCCAGTACACACCTGGCCACTATACGGTGCTCCAGTACACACCTGGCCACTACACGGTGTTCCAGTACACACCTGGCCACTACACGGCGCTCCAGTACACACCTGGCCACTACACGGTGCTCCAGTACACACCTGGCCACTACACGGTGCTCCAGTACACACCTGGCCACTACACGGCGCTCCAGTACACACCTGGCCACTATACGGTGCTCCAGTACACACCTGGCCACTACACGGCGCTCCAGTACACACCTGGCCACTACACGGTGCTCCAGTACACACCTGGCCACTACACGGCGCTCCAGTACACACCTGGCCACTACACGGTGCTCCAGTACACACCTGGCCACTACACGGCGCTCCAGTACACACCTGGCCACTATAGTTAGATCTTCTTCAAACTGTCCAATAGTGTTTAGGGTTCTGAAGAGTAAGCTTAATTGACGGAAATGTATAATGTCTCATTGTTGCAGTTTAATTGTAGTTTTGTGGTCAGTAGCTTCTTTAGATGCTTGTTAATGTATCTTTTATCAACGTCTTGTGGCTGAGGAGGTTGATAGTGGGCGGGTACCCGCATTCTCCCGTACAGGAGACACGTATTGGGGTATCGACAGCCTCAATTGGATCGCCTCTTAAATAACACTCTAATTTTCACTCCTAAAAATGCAGAGGTAATGCCATTTCTCTTGTTAAAGTTTCGTATTCTAGTTTCCGCAAGTGAAATATCAGTTTGATATTGATTTTGAAGGGAGAGAGAGAGAGAGAGAGAGAGAGAGAGAGAGAGAGAGAGAGAGAGAGAGAGAGAGAGTGAGAGAGAGAGTGAGAGAGAGAGAGAGAGAGAGAGAGAGAGAGAGAGAGAGAGAGAGAGAGAGAGAGAATGAGAGAGAGAGAGAATGAGAGAGAGAGAGAGAGAGAGAGAGAGAGAGAGAGAGAGAGAGAGAGAGAGAGAGAGAGAGAGAGAGAGAGAGAGAGAGAATGAGAGAGTTAGAGGAAAAGGAATGAACTGAATCAAACATTCACTTAACCTTCACCCTGCCCTTCCCTCCCCCCACCCGTCCCACAACACACAGCTCCGTCTCTTCTCACAAGTTCCTAACACCCTTCCCACCGACCACATCCCCCTCCACTACCCTGACAACACCACTCCACCTGTCACATGAATATATCAACACCCTAACTCTACCCCTGAACCCCACATGTCCACCACACTCACACCCAGATCATCCCCTCTCTTCACACACCCTTATACCCAGTCCACAAACCCTTAATCATAGCAACAACAACAACGGTATACCCTTATTCAACCAACTTCATCCCTATCCACCCAATTCATCACACAGTACACCCAACCAATTCCCCATCCCCAATCTACCCCCTCTTTCCCACCAAACACCGGTAGAATCTACACCCTTTTCAGTTACTACCACTCCCAACCAGTCCAACAAAGACCGCTTTTCGCTCGTATGCGTTACATAAGGCCAAAAATGGTTGTACTTGAGAATGAAAGAGGCTCGCGAAAGCGACGTACTGTCCCGTTTTCTGTTTTGGGTCCTCTGGTGGCTTAGGAGAGGACACTCTAAATTGCCCGTTTTCTTGACGTTGGGAAACTTTAGGAGGACGGACTGGCCTCCCAGCGTAGAAACCAATTTCCAGATCGCACCTCCAACCCATATAAAACATTCTCATACATTCCTCACCCAAACCTCCTCATTATACCCTGGAAACACAAACCGAAACTGTCTCTATTTTCAGCTTGTTACAACTTGTAATAAAGTTGTTACATCTTGGCTTAACGTGTTTATGACGTATTAGAACGTTGTTACAACTTGTTATATTGGTTGTTATAACTGGTTAAGTGTTAAAACTTGTTCGAACGTTGTACCAACGTAGTAGTTTCGGTGTGTGTTTGGCGGGTAGTGCCTCTACACCATCTCCCTTCCTCCTCCCACTAGCAACCTCCCCGTACCGTGGACAAGGCAACGGACTCCACGGATCAAATGCCACGTGCATCAGAGTGCGTCAGAGTGCATCAGAGTGCGTCAGAGTGCATCAGAGTGCGTCAGAGCGCGTCAAAGTGCGTCAAAGTAAAATTATCACGTGGTGATCTGATAACAAACACGATCACTTGACTGAATAAAAGAACTGGAGAGATGACGCTAGACATAATAGTTTTACAGAAACTACAATGTCTGAGCGAGGTCAGAGGCTACCATATAGCGCATAAAAGGAAAAGTGAGTAATGTAGCCTTGCTAATCAGAACGGAAGCTGGCAATCCCCAGGAGACTACATAATCATTAGCAATCCCCAAGAGAGGATGTAATCACGTGCAAGCCTCAGGGCAGGAAACGAATAAGACAAACACCAATGGGCAGAGTTTTTTTCACCTATGCCCCTGTTACCTAGCAGTAAAATAGGTACCTGGGTGTTAGTCAGCTGTCACGGGCTGCTTCCTGGGGGTGGAGGCCTGGTCGAGGACCGGGCCGCGGGGACACTAAAAAACCCCGAAATCATCTCAAGATAACCACAAGAAGATAATCATACAGGAATACAGTTTAAATGACTTATCAACGCGGGACTGAGGGGCCAGTACACGGGGCCATTAATTATTTAGGAGCTGGAGGTCGACCGCCGTAAACCAATGTAGGTCAATTCACACTCCAGACGAGTGACTTATAAAATGATAAATATGCACTTTATGCTCATACGTAGTAAACACTCATTCATCAACGCAGTCATCATTCATACACGCATCAACATGCATAAACACATTTGCATACATTAGTATACATGCGTATACTAGTGTATGCAAATGTGTTGCTAATGGATGCAACTCACCAACTTACACATGTTCAAAAACACTCACATTAGCGAATATTATATAGCACTTAGGGACTGAAAAAGCTTAACTACAGCTGTAAAATATAAAAATAGAGCGAGCGGAGAATTGGGCTGAACTAGACGGAAATATGAGGTCGCACATTCATAGTTTGGGTGAAATTAAACAATTAAGACAATTAGAGCCAGATGGCCTCCGCCCTCCTTCCTGTGAGGAAGGATTTACAGTTACACACACACTGGAACTTTGACAACACTTGCTCGTTCTAAGGACGCTTTAATTTCTCTAAGTGCACGTTGAGGAAAAATGTTGGTTATGTGTCTTCTCCCTCAGAGAGAGAGAGAGAGAGAGAGAGAGAGAGAGAGAGAGAGAGAGAGAGAGAGAGAGAGAGAGAGGGAGAGGAGGGGTGAGAGAGAGAGGGAGAGAGTGACATAAGAGAGTGAATGACTAAACGCGTTAATGCTTTGTGTATTCACTGGTTTGATATTTACCTGAATTTACCTGAGGGCCACTAACATTCTAGTGGCCTCGATGAGGACAGGAAACCGGATATTTCATGTATATGAAGCTCTGTGTTCGTGTGGATGTGTGTGTATTTACTATTTGTGCCTGCAGAATCGAGCTATTAACTCTTGGACCCCGCCTTTCTAACCAATCTATTTTTCCTCTATTACGTCTATTACATATATTTCTCTATAACACACACACACACACACACACACACACACACACTCACACACACATATCCTCAGGAAGCAGCCCGTAGCAGCTGCCTAACTCACAGATTCCTATTTACTACTAGGTAAACAGGGGCAGCAAGGTGGAAGGAACTCTGCCCATTTGTTTCTGCCTCCCCCGGGAATCAAACCCGTGCCCTTTTGACTACGACCCCGAGCGCCGTGAGGCCTCTAAACCTAACCTGTATGTGTGTGTGTGTGTGTGTGTGTGTGTGTGTGTGTGTGTGTGTGTGTGTGTGTAATTACCTAAGTGTAATTACCAAAGTGTAGTTACAGGATGAGAGCTACGCTCGTGGTATCCCGTCTTCCCAGCACTCTTTTGTCATATAACGCTTTGAAACTACTGACGGTCTTGGCCTCCACCACCTTCTCACCTAACTTGTTCCAACCGTCTACCACTCTGTTTGCGAAAGTGAATTTTCTTATATTTCTTCGGCATCTGTCTTTAGCTAGTTTAAATCTATGACCTGTGTGTGTGTGTGTGTGTGTGTGTGTGTGTGTGTGTGTGTGTGTGTGTGTGTGTGTGTGTGTGTGTGTGCGTGCGCGCGTGCGCAAACACGTACGTGAGCAGCGATGTACTCACCAAGATTTACTTACAATTATGCTATCATTCTCTTCATCTATTTCCATCCAAATTGTTTATGTTTTCGTCTCTGTTTTCAGTGCTTGCTGAACACTACGCGCAACCCTACTCCAAGTACGCGCAGCCCTACTCCAAGTACGCGCAGCCCTACTCCAAGTACGCGCAGCCCTACTCCAAGTACGCGCAGCCCTACTGTAAGTATCCCATTACACCCCAGCAATTATTTACAGTATTTTAATTGTCACGGTAGTTAACAGAGTGGTGGAAGCGCGCTCCATACACGCCCTCAAATAATAGACACCCCATAGCCCAATAGTCCAGGCAACCTATGCACACACACAGAGATCACACTAACGTGATGCATCAAATGAACAAATCCACAAGGGCCGTGACGAGGATTCGAACCTGCGTCCGGGAGTAAGGCAGTGTCTGGGATGCTCCCGGACGCAGGTTCGAATCCTCGTCACGGCCCATGTGGATTTGTTCAACCTATGCACACGTTTGTTTGAGGATGACAGGTGAGACCAAAGACCTGAAATGTTCATTTCCGCGAGTATAACTAGGCGAGTATAACTAGGCGAGTATAACTAGGCGACAGGTATATTAGACTAGTTCCACACTGTAACCCGCCCCAAGCCTCCACGGTCTCTCCCCAGGGGCTCAAATACTCTCAGCATTATATAAGACAAACCTAAACATCCTCCGCCTCGAAATTCCCTCGATTATTTACCAAGTAAAAACAAGTGCAAGCCCTCCAGGAAGGAGTTTTTAGACTTGAATCTCCTTAATTAGGACCCAAGCCCAAGTTATAACGTTAATCCCTGTGGAAAAGGATTGGAAGCTCCACCTCTTGTAGCCCTCGAGTAGAGAGTGAAAAGGGATTGAGGGAGGGAGAATAAAGTGAGGGAGGAAGGAGAGGAGTGAGGGAGGGGATGGGGATGGAAGAGGGAGAGTGTTGAGAAGGAGTACGAATTTGAAGGTGGGGAAGATGGGGTAGAGGGGAAAATGTGTGTGTGTGTGTGTGTGGAAGAGTAAGTGGAAAGGGTAAAGGAGAGGAAGTGGGAAGGGGGATGTTTTAGGAACAGGAATGGACCAATCAGGGCGTAGACACAGACACTGGAGAAGCACCGAGATTCCTTATATCTTGTCTTAATACCATCCAGGCTATTTGTGTGTCAAGGAGTCGTTAATCTATATTCAGTCATGTATTCAGTAATAACAGTAACAAAAATAGTAATAATATTAGTAACTGGGAGCGGTATCATGTATTATATAGTTATTGAAGGTAAGTTATTACACCAGCCTCTTCACGCGTATTGCTTCGTCTTCCGTGATGTTGTGGTGGACCCTCTGCCACCCGCAACACCTGCCACCCGCAACACCTGCCACCGGCAACACCTGCCACCGGCAACATCACGTGGCACCAGCAACACGTCCCCTCAACATCACGTGGCACCAGCAACACGTCCCCTCAACATCACGTGGCACCAGCAACATGTCACCTCAACGTCATGTGCACCAGTAACACTTAACTTCAACTTCACGTGGCACCAGTAACACGTCACCTCAACGTCATGTGGCACCAGCAACACGTCACGTCAACGTCATGTGGCACCAGCAACACGCGGGGTCAGTGTAGCACCAGTCTGAGAGGAGCAGCAGCACCAACAACAGCATATATCTCTACCAATTGGATGGTGAGCCTGAATGTCCAAGCTGAATCATATATAACTTGTAATGGGTATTGTAGGGATCACCTCGACCCTGTCCCTGAATTTCTCATCGCGAGGAGTGCTGAGACCACACGAGGATGTAGTGAGACTACAGTGCATATACGACCTGGGACAGTGCCATTAGTGAGGCGTCGGGTAGTGCACGCTTACCGTGACAATCCGTGTTTTTCACTGTTGGAGAAATAGAAACAATATTGGTAAACAGGATGATAATTGAATGATACCGGTGAACATTGGTGGCAATAACGGTAGTGATGAACTGGAGTTGAACTGGAATAAGACAGTGACAAAATAGCTCCAGCATAAACTCAAGGGGAAAAGCAACCCAAGTTTCAGTTACTGTGTCGCGTGGTTATCTTGAGATGATTTCGGAGCTTTTAGTGTTCCCGCGGCCCGGTCCTCGACCAGGCCTCCAGCCCCAGGAAGCAGCCCGTGACAGCTGACTAAAACCCAGGTACCTATTTTACTGCTAGGTAACAGGGGCATAGGGTGAAAGAAATTCTGCCCATTGTTTCTCGCCGGCGCCTGGGATCGAACCCAGGACCACAGGATCACAAGTCCAGCGTGCTGTCCGCTCGGCCGACCGGCGTGGAACAAGAATATTCCATAGAACAAGGAGGACCGAAGAGACGAGTGACAGCACGGAGGGAGGAAACATGGCACTTTAAACAGTTGCTTCATTCTCAGGCTTTGTTAGTGGCTAAGTTTGACCCTTTCGGTTGCGAAATTTGATCTCATCTGTGATTTCAACATTCCCTCAACACGTGATGTTGCTCTTACTGTTGGACCGAAGTAGTGAGTAGTAAAAGAGGGAAAGACTTCCTTTGAGGTCATTTGAAAGCTCTTGAACCTTCAACAGTGGAGGTTTACATAGTATGGTGTAAACCGGGTTTACCTGTGGTAGCTTTTGTATTCCTTTAGCTGAGTGATGTAAACAAAGATAGACATTAATGTATATATTAGTGTATTATAGATTAATGTCTTGAGTGTAGGTCATAAGTATAGATCTGAACAGGACAGATGATCATTGAGTTAAGGAGGACTGAGGAGAGCTTTGGGAGCTGTATTGGGGAAACATTCAAAGGGAAATAAACAAGACCTTGAGTCCATTGTTAAGTGTCCCGGACAAATTGTGGAAGTTTTTATGTGAGGTATTCAAGAGGACGAGGTCTGTGTGGCCGCGGTCTCCTTAATGTTCACTTCCAGATCACATGCGATGGGGGTTAATATTACACACACACACACACACACACACACACACACACACACACACACACACACACACACACACACACACACACACACACACACACAAACACACACACACAGAGGGGGCCTCGTAGCCTGGTGGATAGCGCGCAGGACTCGTAATTCTGTGGCGCGGGTTCGATTCCCGCACGAAGCAGAACCAAATGGGCAAAGTTTCTTTCACCCTGAATGCCCCTGTTACCTAGCAGTAAATAGGTACCTGGGAGTTAGTCAGCTGTTACGGGCTGCTTCCTGGTGTGTGTGTGTGTGTGTGTGGTGTGGAAAAAAAAGTAGTTAGCAAACAGTTGATTGACAGTTGAGAGGCGGGCCGAAAGAGCAAAGCTCAACCCCTGCATATACAACTAGAAGAATACACACACACACATACACACACACACACACACACACACACACACACACACACACACACACACACACACACACACAAAGTGTGTGTGTGTGTGTGTGTCTCTTGTCTTGTGACCATCGTGTTGGGTGGACGTGGGTTGGGAGCTCCTGTCTCACTAGTGGAGTGGGAGGGGTAATCAGGCAGCTTCGAAGTGAAAAAGTGTGTACAAGTGAATGAAAAAACCTTGAGTTTTGGCCAGAGCCATAAAGTAGTGAAGAAAAACAGTTTAAATAGCGTAATTCAAAATAGTTGTAGTATTGTGGCAGTGTGTAGTGTGGAGCAGACCTCACCGACCTCTGACCGCGTGACCTCACCCCGGCAGCAACCCTCCTACCACCACGGGGACGACGCTTGGAGATTCACTCACCTATTGTGTTAGCAGGACGGTAAGATACTTGGAACCCCTGTGGGTAAGGTTGCATTATAGCAATGACTAGGTCAGGAAGGGCGTCTAGGTCCAGCAGTATTATGATTGAGGAAGAAGATAGGTTTGTGGAGAAGATGATTGGGAAATTTGTAGAGAAGAGGGATGTTTGGATAGGTGATCTAATCCAGGGGATTAAAAGTGAAGTCTTTAATAAGATACAGGGCGAGGTTCAAAGACTCAAACAAGAGTTTATGGATTATATTCAAGAGGAAATCAGGAAGAGCAGGGTAGAATGGCAAGGAGAAATATCTAGGCTTACTAATGAATTTGGCAGGAATAAGGGAAGCTTGGCAGGGGAAGGGGAAGTAGTAGTAGTAGGTGGAGTAGCGGGTGTAGGAGGGGTGGGGGTCAGCCAGGGAGAGGGCCACCAGCATGACCCTGAACTGAGAAAGAGGACAATCATAATCCATGGATTACTTGAAGCCAGGGCACCATCGAGGCAGGAAAGGATGGAGATTGAGGATTTGGAACTACAGGGGATCTTGAGAGACATGAGAGCCCAGATGGCAGGGAATGAGGTGCAAGTCCACCGACGCATTGGACCATACAACTGTAACAGGAAACGACCTGTCCTGGTACAGTTCACTAACGAAGAGGCAGTGGATTACATACTGCATCACAAACACCTACTCAGAGGTAGCGAAAATTACTACAACGTATTTATTGACAAATTCATGACGAAGGAGGAACAGATTGCCCACAGAGCAAGCAAACAACAATACGACTCTTCCCATTTGAGCGCAGCTACACACCCCAGTGCTAATCCACCCCATGCTAACCAGCTCACACGTGCTTCTCAGGTCACCCCTTTCCCAAATCAGCCGCCCCTGCTTATCTCCCCAGCACATCCCTTGACCCCTCTGACCCCACTGGAGTCAAATTCATCCCACATTCCAAGGACCCCCTCATCACCTCAACCCCCAAAACCCGTCCAGCCCTCGTCCCCTCAACCCCCAAAACCCACCCAGCTCTCATCTCCTCAACCCCCAAATCCCATCCAGACCTCATCCCCTCAACCCCAAGAACCCACCCAGACCTCATCCCCTCAACACCCAAAGCCTACCCTGCCCTCACCCCTCCTCATCCCCTCTCCTTCCATGTGACCCCCCACCCTTGCGAGGGAGGTGGGAGGTCCCCCCCACCCCCTCTATCCATCCCCCTCCCAACCTCTCAACCTCTATCTGTCTCCCAACCTTACGCCATCTCCCAACCCCTCTATGCCCTCCCTAATCTTCAGACCCAGTATGCCCTTCCTACTCCAGACCTACCTACCCAGGCCCTACCCCAGACCCTCCTACCTACCTTCCTAGAAGCCCAGCCCCCAGTAGCCCCCCAAGCACCCCTCCTGAACTCTTTCACCCCCCATACACCCCCCGGACCCCCCCAGACACCCCCTGGATCCCCCCGGACATCCCCCGGACCCTCCCCGCCCCCAGTCATCCCCCAGACACCCCCCAGATCCCCCAGATCCCCTCTGCCCCCAGTCACCCCCCAGACATCCCCCAGATCCCCCCAGACCCCCAGAGAAAGGGAGAACTCTGGTACAAGAGTTTCCATGAAGAATATCAAGGTTTGGTACACCAATGCTGATGGGGTATCTAATAAAGCAGAAGAGATAAAAGAAAGAGTGAGTGAAGCAGATCCTGACATAGTTGCAATTGTGGAAACTAAAATTAATGACATGATCTCAGATGCTATCTTTCCTGAAGGGTACCAGGTGATACGAAAAGAGAGGACACAGAGACAGGGAGGGGGAGTAGCACTCCTAATAAAGCGGAAATGGAAGTTTGAAGACCTGGGAAATCGAGTTACCAATGAGTGCACAAGCTTCATACATGGAACTCTGACAGTAGATGGGAGGAAGATTGTGATCATGGTAATCTACAATCCCCCACCAAACAGTAGAAGACCCAGGCAGGAGTATGATGACAACAACAAAGCATGTATTGATGAACTGCAGAAGGCAGCAACACTAGCCCACAGAATGAGAGCGAAGCTGCTGATCATGGGGGACCTGAATCATGGAGAGATAAATTGGGAATCAAGGAATCCCCATGGAGGGGATGAAACGTGGGGAGCAAAATTAGTAGATGTTATAGACAGGAATTTCCTGACACAACATGTGAAGGAAGACACAAGGGAAAGAGGAGGAGATGCACCGAGCCTATTAGACCTGATTTTCACCCAGAACGTAGAAGATATCGAGAATTTAGAGCATGAAATACCTCTAGGGGCCAGTGACCATTGTGTCCTAGTCTTTGACTACATGATGGAATTCAAAATTATGACCATGGGACAAGAGATCTGGGAAAGGAGAGCTGACTACAGGAAAGGGGACTATATGAGGATAAGGGACTATCTGGGTGAAGTGCAGTGGGAGGAAGAAATTAGAGGAAAAACAGTCCAAGATATGATGGACCTAGTCATACAGAAATGCCAGGAGGCCGAAGAGAGATTTATACCAACGGTAAAGGGAAAAAATAAGAAGGAATATAATAACCCATGGTTTAATAGACAGTGTCAGGAAGCAAAAATGGCCAGCAGGCGGGAGTGGAGGAAGTACAGAAGACAAAGAACAGAGGACAACAGAAGCAGATACAACAGAGCTAGGAACGATTACATTAACATAAGACGAACATCGGAAAGGGACTATGAGAACGATATTGCAATCAAAGCGAAAAAACAACCTAAGTTACTACACAGTCATATAAGAAGAAAAATGACGGTGAACGACCAAGTGACAAGACTAAGGAAGACAGAGGGGGCATATACTGAAAGTGACAAGGAAATCTGCGAGGCACTGAATGCCAGTTTCCATGGAGTGTTCACTACCGAGCCTGAGCAGCTCCCATTGTTGGAAGGGGTTACCCTAGATGAAAGACTATCAGATATAGAGGTGACAGCAGAGGAGGTAATGAAACAGTTGACAACTCTAGATGCAACTAAAGCAGTTGGACCAGACAAAGTATCACCGTGGATACTAAAAGAAGCAGCACAGGCCCTCAGCGTGCCTCTGGCAATGATCTTTAATGAGTCACTTATGTCAGGAGAATTGCCCAGTTGCTGGAAGAAGGCAAATGTCGTGCCGATCTTCAAGAAAGGAGATAGGGAGGAGGCACTTAACTACAGACCTGTATCACTGACAAGCATCCCCTGTAAAATACTGGAAAGAATAATTAGGCTACGACTGGTTGCACACCTGGAGAACATTAGGTTTGTGAACAAACATCAACATGGGTTCTGGACAGGGAAATCGTGCCTAACAAACCTTCTGGAATTCTATGATAAAATAACGAGGATAAGACAGGACAGAGATGGTTGGGCAGACTGCATATTTCTGGACTGCCAAAAAGCCTTTGATACAGTACCGCACATGAGACTGCTGTTCAAGCTCGAGAGGCAGGCGGGGGTGGGGGGAAAGGTCCTAGAATGGATAAGGAACTACCTAACAGGAAGGAGCCAAAGAGTTACGGTAAGGGGCGAGAAGTCGGACTGGCGAACAGTAACAAGTGGAGTACCACAAGGATCGGTGCTGGGACCAATTCTATTTCTTGTGTATGTTAACGACATGTTTACAGGCGTAGAGTCCTACATGTCGATGTTTGCGGATGATGCAAAGTTGATGAGAAGAGTTGTGACAGATGAGGATTGCAGGATCCTCCAAGAGGACCTGAACAGATTGCAGAGATGGTCAGAGAAATGGCTACTAGAATTCAACACGAGCAAATGTAAAGTTATGGAAATGGGACTAGGAGATAGGAGACCAAAGGGACAGTACACAATGAAGGGGAACAGCCTACCTGTAACGACGCGTGAAAGAGACCTGGGGGTGGACGTAACACCTAATCTATCTCCTGAGGCACATATTAATAGGATAACGACAGCAGCGTACTCTACACTGGCAAAAGTTAGAACATCATTCAGAAACCTAAGTAAGGAGGCATTTAGGGCGCTTTACACTGCCTACGTAAGGCCAGTCTTAGAGTATGCCGCCTCATCATGGAGTCCCCATCTGAAGAAGCATATAATGAAACTGGAAAAGGTTCAGAGGTTTGCAACGAGACTCGTCCCAGAGCTACGAGGGATGGGGTATGAAGAGCGCCTGAGGGAACTGTGCCTTACGACACTAGAAAGAAGAAGGGAGAGGGGGGACATGATAGGAACGTATAAGATACTCAGAGGAATTGACAGAGTGGACATAGACGAAATGTTCACACGGAATAGTAACAGAACGAGAGGACATGGATGGAAGCTTGAAACTCAGATGAGTCACAGAGATGTAAGGAAGTTTTCTTTTAGCGTGAGAGTAGTGGGGAAATGGAATGCACTTCAGGAACAGGTTGTGGAAGCAAATACTATTCATAATTTTAAAACCAGGTATGATAGGGAAATGGGACAGGAGTCATTGCTGTAAACAACCGATGCTCGAAAGGCGGGATCCAAGAGTCAATGCTCGATCCTGCAAGCACATATAGGTGAGTACACACACACACACACACACACACACGATTGAGCTACGAGGAAAGGCTAAAGGAGCTGAACCTCACATTCCTGGAAAACAGAAGAGTAAGGGGAGACATGATAACCACCTCCAAAATTCTCAGGGGAATTGACAGGGTGGACAAAGACAAACTCTTCAGCACGGGTGGGACACGAACAAGGGGACACAGGTGGAAACTTAGTACCCAGATGAGCCACAGAGACGTTAGAAAGAATTTTTTCAGTGTCAGAGTAGTTAATAAATGGAATGCATTAGGCAGTGATGTGGTGGAGGCTGAGTCCATACACAGTTTCAAATGTAGATATGATAGAGCCCAATAGGCTCAGGAACCTGTACACCAGTTGATTGACAGTTGAGAGGCGGGAACAAAGAGCCAAAGCTCAACCCCCGCAAGCACAATTAGGTGAGTACACACACACACACACACACACACACACACACACACACACACACACACACACACACACACACACACACACACACACACACACATACACACACATACACACACACACATGCACGCGTGCTAGATTTGCAATAATCTTCTAATGTATCAATCGAGATGAAAACCATCAAATATAGTACCAATATTTAAGACATACATATCTTGCAGACTTGGGCAGAGACTTACAGCGACGTGATTATAACACATAAAAAAGGATTAACTATTTATCGAAAAGAAAACGTAGCTTCAACAAAGAAAAATCCGCCCCGACACACTAGACTTGAGTCTCTCTATAACTTAACACCAATGAAACAAGAATGAGAAGGTTGGACGGATTACATTTTTCTAGGTTGTCCAAGAACCTTGCCACACCATATAGAGTTGAAGGCTGCTGCAAGAGATCGGTAAATAAGCTTGTTTAACGGGCCGGACATTGGTGAGGAAGTACCTGTTAAACTGTTGCAGTGAGAGGGGAGGGGAGAAACCAGTGACCAGAGGGGTTCCTCAGGTCTCAGTACTAGGACCCGCCGTGCTGTGTGTGTGTGTGTGTGTGTGTGTGTGTGTGTGTGACGACACAGTAAAGTGACTCCTGCGTGTCATTGTTCTCGCGTGCTGGAAAAGTGCTTAAAGAATTAAGACAATTGAGGACCGCAGGATACTGCTGTAATTGACTTAAAACGGGATAGCCAATATCGACCCAAGCAAATATGCCTTATTGGAGTGGGGTAAGGAACGAGGAGACCACAAGGCTAGTTCACCAGGAGACGACACCCCCAAGAATCAGAGATATGATTGTTTTTTCGAGTAGATATTATGTCATGTCTCCTTCTTGTAACACATATAAACACAATAACATAGGGAAATATACAAAGCTAGCAAAGTTACAAATACCTCTTGGGTGTCTGGGCAGGGAGGCAGTCAGGGTACTCACTGCTTATATGTGAGATCTTTGTTGGAGTATGAGAAAGTTCCCAAGACTTTCCACAAAGACTGGTTCTAGAACAGAGGATCGAAGTACCAGAAACAGGAGACAAAACGCGCCGTAAAAGGTTTTAAGGGGTATTGATAAAGCAGATCAGGACGAAATGTTTACCAGGTGCAAGAGATGAACAAGAGGCCATGGATGGAACCTAGACACAGATAGGCCATAAGTATAACAAAATATTTCTTCATCCTAATAGTTAATAGAATGAGTTAAGAGGCGATTGTCGTGGCTAATATCAGTCATGAGTTTAAATGTTGATAGAAATCTAGTCCGCATTAAATAACAGATGAAAAGACGAAAGCAAAGAGCAGACGCTTAGCCATGCAGGTACAAATAAGCGAGTACGTCACTATACGTGACATCTGAGGCTTCAAGAGTGACCAACTTTCCTATGAAAATTTAACTTTCCAGCATATTATACAACGAGAGAGAGAGAGAGAGCGAGAGAGACAGAGAGAGCCAGAGAGAGCCAGAGAGAAAGAGAGAGAGAGAGCGAGAGAGACAGAGAGATGACTAATACTCAGAGCAGCCTCTGTGATGTGTTAAATATTTCTAAAGCTAGGTGGAAAACTCCGCAATAAGAAATGCGTAGAAAAACCTCATCAAGTTCTATTAATATTATAATAAAATTCTTCTGCAGCCTCGGTCTCCTAGTTGTATGAAGGTGAATAATTTATAAAGTTCAACGTACGGTTCTCAGATTATATTTTCTACATAGTTTTAGGAGATGAGGCGCTTATTATTATTATTATTATTATTATTATTATTATTATTATTATTATTATTATTATTATTATTATTATAGTGTTTTTTATGTAGTTGAATATTTTAATGGTTTGTCCTCGAAGTATTCCCGGTATGCGCTGCCTTGGGGAAAATGGCTTCGCTCAGACATGCAACATAATACATTAATGTTTGATCATGTATAAAGCTGACTCTAAATTGAGCAGTGTAGACCCCTTGTGAGCGTTTTTGTAACCAATAATGAGTTCTGTAATTTAGGTTGTGATGGGCTGTGGGCGGTGCCTTTACGAGTAAGCTATGAGCTGTGAGCTATCTCTACAATAAGTAAGCTAACTACACAAAGCTTTCTGTGCATAGATTTTTTATCTTATGCAACACGGGAAGATTGTGAACATTTAGCTGTCTGAAACAACGCTGGTTTCTTTACCAAAAGCATGAAAGTGTCTAGTGATATAAACTCACCAGATGCCAATATACAGGAGGCAGGGCCCAAGAGCCAGGGGGCCAGATTCACGAAGCAGTTACGCAAGTACTTACGAACTTGTATATCTTTCCTCAATCTTTGACGGCTCTAGTTACATTTATTAAACAGTTTACAAGCATGAAAACTTCCAATTCAACTGTTGCTATTGTTATAAAGAGCCTCCTGGTGATTCGGAGCTCATTAACTGTTTAATAATTGGAAACAAACCCGCCAAAGATTGAGAAAAGATGTACAGGTTCGTAAGTGCTTGCGTAAGTTCTTTCGTGAATCTGGCCCCCAGATCTTGCTCCCCGCTGACTATATGAGTACTAATGTTAAGTGAGCCACATTATCTAATATCACATAATGTGAGGGGATATTCTAAATTGAAATCCCAGGCAATAAAGTTTATTGCCAGAGACAATTTTCTGCAACTTTATGATTGCCTATTACTTAAAGAGTTGTATAATATACAGAATATAATCCCGTCCCTGTAAGTATGATTATAGGAGCTACTAAGATTAATAATGTTTCCATTATGTTACACTGGGGTGTTTGGTTCAGGGTAGTATCTGTAATCATATAATGATTACAGATACTACAGATTTAGTATCTGTAATCATATAATGATTACAGATACTACAGATTTAGTATCTGTAATCATATAATGATTACAGATACTACAGATTTAGTATCTGTAATCATATAATGATTACAGATACTACAGATTTAGTTTCTGTAATCATATAATGATTACAGATACTACAGATTTAGTTTCTGTAATCATATAATGATTACAGATACTAAATCGACATTATTACTGACAATAGGTGCAGCTTATTCATGATAATGTTAATTATTATTGATAACTAAAGATAGTTTCAAGTAATCGGATGTAGTGAGCATACTATCTAAGATATTCATCTTGAATAGTGATTACATATATTGATTGTAGTTTAGTATAGCTTATAATTATAGATGATGAACTATATGGTCAGGCTATGAGCAATGATTATAGATTATCATTGATAATCGTTTTATATAATTAACTATAATTCATTACTAATGATTACACTCGTGAATGAAGACGTTTGTGATTATACATAATGCAGGCAATGAGTCACAATAACGTGGCTGAAATATGTTGACCAGACCACACACTAGAAAGTGAAGGGACGACGACGTTTCGGTCAGTCCTGGACCATTCTCAAGTCCATGAGTTGAGAATGTCGAGAAATCGACTTGAGAATGGTCCAGGACGGACCGAAACGTCGTCGTCCCTTCACCTTCTAGTGTGTGCTCTGGTCACCATTATACATAATAATCATAGGTGGGAGTATAGCCTACATAGATTATAGATTATATTTATAGATTATATCATAGATTATATTTAGATTATTGACAATTTTTGTACATGATGGCAGGACATATTATCAATGTGGGAGAACACTGAGCAGTATGTCAGTGTCTCCAAGACAAGACAAGTTCCTCAATGGAAAACAAAGACGCTCTTTGACGGATCGTGTGACGTTCTGTCAAGATACATGTTACATTTATGTGTTATTTATGCAAGCAGCGTTGTGTTCCCAGGACCAGATTTTGGCGTGTTGTGTTTCCCACTGGTTGACTGTCAAGTGCTCAGGAAGCAGTTCGTTGCAACAGTTGTCATCAAAGTGTTAAGATTAGGGTCATTAGTTAGAAGTGTATAGTGGGTGTAGTACAGGTTCTAAATTAAGCCATTGACATATGTGGAGAGCTAGTGTCACAATTTATATGTTTTGTCAATTTTGTAACTTGCTCATCAAGATTGTAACTTGCTTAGCTAAATGAATTGTGGGGTTCAGTCCCTGAGCCCATTATGTGCCTCTGTAACCCTTTCCACTACCGCCCACGGGATGGGTATGGGGTGCATAATAAATGAACTAAACTAACTAAAATAGTGGGTGTAAACTGCGTGTCTCCGGTGGTAATGTTTTCTTGCCGAGTGGTTGCCTGTCTAATTGATTGTGACACTCTTTATTAACGTAACGCAAAGGATTCTCAAGTTGTTGAAAGTAGTGGTTAACTTGTTAATAAACTTATTAGCATTAACGACTCTTTCCGTCAGATCTATCTATCTCTTAGTGACATTGGCTGACCTCAGTGACTCGCGTGACAGCTTTCATCTAATCTGTCACCTGCGTCTCATGTAAAGGGTGAGTAGCACGATCAACGTGTTTCACAACCCATAAGTACATCTTTTTCTTGAGTAGGCCACCCACAGTGAAGCCGTAACTCTACTGTGGACCTGGCAAAGTGATGTCTAGGCTGCTACCGTCTGCAAGTGGTGGTGGGGGTGGAATTATATGACTTACATACAATTCCATAAGAATTGTATGTAAGTCTTACATACAATTCATATGTATGTAAGACTTCTATTGGAAGTGGAAGCGGTTGGAAAAGCGAGGATTTTCACACACTGAGAATGATGGAAAGGTGATACTAGGAATGAGAAGAAAGATTCGCAGATTGCTTCATGAGGACCTGGGCCAGCCATGCGGGTGGACATGATAATGGCTACTTGAATTAAACACAGTCAAATGTAATATTCTGAAAATATGGGTGTACGGGAGAGATCTCAGGAGAAGTACAGATTGGGAGGAGACAATTGCTTGAATCAGGAAAATAAAAGTATCTGAAAGTTGGTTCAAAACCCAGTCTGAGAGTGGAGACACACGTTAACAAAATATCATGTTTCAAAGATAAAACGCTAAAATATGTGATTGGAATTGAATAAATGCATTAAACAACCGATGATCTATTAAGGCAGTGCTTAGGAGCTGAAGCTCGACACTTCAAATACATTTAGGTAAGTACGTACGCAAATTACACGCGCACGGTACACAGGCAGGGTACACAGCCAGGGTACACAGCCAGGGTACATAGGCAGGGTATACAGCCAGGGTACACAGCCAGGGTACACAGCCAGGGTACACAGCCAGGGTACACAGCCAGGGTACACAGCCAGGGTACATAGGCAGGGTATACAGCCAGGGTACACAGCCAGGGTACACAGCCAGGGTACACAGCCAGGGTACACAGCCAGGGTACACAGCCAGGGTACACAACCAGGGTACACAGCCAGGGTACACAGCCAGGGTACACAACCAGGGTACATAGGCAGGGTATACAGCCAGGGTATACAGCCAGGGTACACAGCCAGGGTACACAGCCAGGGTACACAACCAGGGTATACAGCCAGGGTACACAGCCAGGGTACACAGCCAGGGTACACAGCCAGGGTACATAGGCAGGGTATACAGCCAGGGTACACAGCCAGGGTACACAGCCAGGGTACACAACCAGGGTATACAGCCAGGGTACACAGCCAGGGTACACAGCCAGGGTACACAGCCAGGGTACACAGCCAGGGTACACAGCCAGGGTACACAGCCAGGGTACACAGCCAGGGTACACAACCAGGGTACACAACCAGGGTACATAGCCAGGGTACACAGGCAGGGTACACAGCCAGGGTACACAACCAGGGTACACAGCCACGGTACACAACCAGGGTACACAGCCAGGGTACATAGCCAGGGTACACAACCAGGGTACATAGCCAGGGTACACAGGCAGGGTACACAGCCAGGGTACACAGCCAGGGTACACAGCCACGGTACACAACCACGGCACACAGCCAGGGTACACAGGCAGGGTACACAACCAGGGTACACAACCAGGGTACATAGCCAGGGTACACAGGCAGGGTACACAGCCAGGGTACACAGCCAGGGTACACAGCCAGGGTACACAGCCAGGGTACACAGCCAGGGTACACAACCACGGTACACAGCCAGGGTACACAGCCAGAATACACAACCAGGGTACACAGGCAGGGTACACAGCCAGGGTACACAACCACGGTACACAACCACGGTACACAGCCAGGGTACACAGGCAGGGTACACAGGCAAGGTACACAACCAGGGTACACAACCAGGGTACACAGGCAAGGTACACAACCAGGGTACACAACCAGGGTACACAGCCAGGGTACACAACCACGGTACACAGCCACGGTACACAACCAGGGTACACAGCCAGGGTACACAACCACGGTACACAGCCACGGTACACAACCAGGGTACACAGCCAGGGTACACAACCACGGTACACAGCCACGGTACACAACCAGGGTACACAGGCAGGGTACACAGCCACGGTACACAAGCAGGGTACACAGGCAAGGTACACAACCAGGGTACACAACCAGGGTACACAACCAGGGTACACAGCCAGGGTACACAACCAGGGTACACAACCAGGGTACACAACCAGGGTACACAGGCAGGGTACACAGCCACGGTACACAAGCAGGGTACACAGGCAAGGTACACAACCAGGGTACACAACCAGGGTACACAACCAGGGTACACAGCCAGGGTACACAACCACGGTACACAGCCACGGTACACAACCACGGTACACAGCCACGGTACACAAGCAGGGTACACAGCCACAGTACACAACCAGGGTACACAGCCAGGGTACACAACCAGGGTACACAGCCAGGGTACACAGCCACGGTACACAACCAGGGTACACAGCCACGGTACACAAGCAGGGTACACAGGCAAGGTACACACACCTCCTCCAACATAGCTTGGGTGACAGGAGCGAGTTCCCTATTAGCTCAAAATCAAAGTCGTTTTCCTTTTTGGCAGGTGCTCATCCTGTCTGCTGCTTTCTCGAGTTTTACTCGCATCAAAGCCCCTCTGAAATTGCCTCCACAGTGTTGCCAACCCCCCCAATAACATACGCGGATTTTTAGCAGTGTTGCCAGCTCCCACTGCATCCTAAGTCTTAGTAGCGGTTTTAACCGATTTTATAGCACATTTTTATTTTATTTTCGGACCCTCAAGACGATAGAACCCTCGTTAACATTGTCAAATATGCCTGACATAGAACCCTGGGAGCGACGTGTAACAACCCCTCCCATTGGGGTTTTAAATTTGTTGCCACATCAATTTTGTTGCCACATCAAATCTAATCTCATCTAGTAACAGTATTCAGTGTTAACTCTAACATAATCATTGAGAGAACAGACTTGTGTCATCTGGGCAAGGAAACGAGAATTGGTCCAGGACCGACCGAAACGTCCTCACATAAGGGTCCAGGACCGACCGAAACGTTCTCACATAAGGGTCCAGGACCGACCGAAACGTCCTCACATAAGGGTCAGAGACCGACCGAAACGTCCTCACATAAGGGTCCAGGACCGACCGAAACGTCCTCACATAAGGGTCAGAGACCGACCGAAACGTCCTCACTTTCATTTTACACTTGTGGGTTGCGGTTAGTTGTGTTAAGCCCCGTTATTGTGACCTGTACAATATTCATATGGAAAAGGTCAGAATTTTTACGATTGGATAAATGTGAGTTTCCCAATATAAGAAATGGTTTTAATGCCAAAGAAAAGTAAATCAAAATCAGATAAAAATTAACGAAAAATTCTGTATATATAATTATGGCAACTGGCCTATTTTAGTTTAGATATAGTGTCCAAAAGGAAGAGGAGAAACTGCTAACAATATTTATAATTTGCCGATTTTGTAAAAATAAAGGTGAAAGTGTAGATTTCGGACTTCCTTACTGCATAAACCAAATATAGCAATAAAGATAATTATTTAAGAAGAACTCCTCAATGAATACAAAATTGACACTTTCAGTATTATCTTTTTTCAACTTTAATAAATACACGAAAGCTCGTGCAACCATTAACGTGCATCAACTTAACACTCATGTATTCCAAACAACATTCCTACATACAAAATCATATTTTTTGGGCTAGATATGAACACATGTAATTCTTTTATTTTTTAATCCTTTGGATACGAGGAAAAGTTGAATTTATCTGTGCTTTATAAAGCCCCTGAAGCATCCTGTGAAATAGGGATAAAAATTCAAGCCAGAGAAACAATCAGACACATCAGTCTGACATTTTCACGCCTCGTCTCTCCACTCTCAGCGCCATGCTATGAAAAATACACCCGTGTATTTTATAGTTACTGTTGTTGTATTGTATCGTTTTATTTTTTGATTACTAAAGCCATTCATGCGGGCGTAGGAGCGGTCGCCCGTGACAGACAAAGCTGGATCACCGAAAAATGGGGGAAAAAAATAATAATGGAAAAATGAATAAGAGAGGTGAGGCTTCCGGGTGTCCAAACATTGGGTTGTTGTCTGTGGCGTGACGAGTTGAGATTGTGTGTTGTTACTGGCGTCTGCAGGTCAAGGGTAGTTGTAGCTCAGCACCTGCCGCTTGTTAGTAGTGCGTGGTTGTGTGGTTACCTAGCAGCACTTGTCTAACAGAGCTGGGTTCCGTTTGGGGTTGGGTTTTAAGCCTATTAACCATATCTAAAAATAACATTTTGACCAGCGAAAAGTCTATTTAAAATAGAATATCTGTCTGTCCATCCAAAGTAGGCAAGAAGCTTGGAACTAACGTCACCCAACTTTCCAAGAGGACACATGGGGGGCATGGGAGTGTTTTAGACCATTCGAGGGTCGGCCCCAGGGCTTTCCTTAAAGAAATATTAGCATCTGTAGCGACCCCCTTTGCATTTTTCATGAAATCTGAAATAAGGGATTAGTTTTCCGTTGAGTTACTATGTTTTTTTTCTTTTTAGTTCTTCATAATAATTATATTTTCTGAGAGAAGCGAGAGAGGGATGGGACAAAGACGGAGGATTTTGGGAGAGAGGGAAGGCGATGGAGGAGAAAGGTGGACAGGGTGGGAGAGGAAGAGAGGGATGTTGGGTGAGAAGGAGAAAGTATGAGAGGTGAGGGGAGAAAGGGAAGGATAGGCGGATAAAGCTGGAGCGGGAGGAGGAATGAGAAGGAGAGATGGCGCAGAAAGGTGGAAAAGTGAGGAATGAGCGGAGGGAGGAGATGGAGAGGTGAGAGAGGAGGGAGATTGTGGGAGAGTGGAAGGAGACCCAGGTACAGCAGGGTACACCATCTAGATATAGTATACTCCTGAACACAGTCCATGACTAAAGTAAACTCTCAAATGATTGACCGTGAAGCGGAGCGCACCTTTTGGTGTACATATCTTTGTGTGCAATAATTTTCAAACCCGAGCTTTATCTCCTGGGTCCCACCTTACAAGTGTCGGTCGTCTAGTGCATTGACTCAACTCTTTCGCTCCTCTTCATATTTGCCTCTAAATCTGAGGATAGATATAGCTAATATTATTTCCTGTGCTAATTCATTGTGGTAACTGCCCGTATGTTAATGATCCTGTTCTTGATATCAATGTATTAATAACCTGAGTTATTCTCAGGTTATTCTCAGCTTCTAGGTATATCTTCTCATTCTCTTGATATTCAGCTTAAATATTCAATCTTTTTCTGTCGATTCCTCAAGGTATTTTGTAAATCTAGGGCATGTTCTCTCAGTTTTTTTTCTCATTGGGACATTAGATTCAGTTCCATCAAAGTAAAAAGTCCAATCGTTTTAGTATAGCTTGCCTTCTACCGAACATCTGCACGTTTTCGATTTCTTTAAAAATTTTGATGTAGGGAAATGGTATCTATAGTATTCCATGGGCGAACTATGTGTTGATACGACCAACATGTAACATAGTGCTTTCAGGCCACTGTATTGAACTTTACAATCACGTCCTAAAACAAATGACTAAGTTATACAACTTCAAGACAACCAGTAAGGTAATGTCTTAACTACCAACCAGTAACGTACTTGTCGAGTGAACGGAGAAGAACGTTATGTGTTTAGAATAATTCTAAATTCAAATTGTCTCAAATGGAATTAATTCTTGCCAATTGTGCAGGTGTCAATAAACTTGCCTATCATTCCTGCACCAGGAGACACGCCTCCCTTCGTCACCTCCAGAGCTCACATGGGCTCCCATCACCTGCCTGCGCCCCTCTAAGTCTACCATAATTACCTTGAAGTTAAATGGAGAGAGATACACGACTGGCATTTCCCACTCAAAACTCGTCTGTCTAAAGTTACAGATGCGGTCACTGAAGGTCAGGACACTTACACTAAACTTATCAAAATAGGACATGGTTCCTAGTAATCAACTTAAACCATGTTCAGGGTTGTTGAACGTTATAGGGAACAAGAATAAATTAAGGAACTTAGCATCAGGTGAAGGTGTCACTGAACATTTCAATCACCCTAAATAAGCCAGACTGATGATTATGGGCGCAAGCCAAGACGCTGTAAATGACAAGAGTATGACAGACTCCGTCATCTCTACGCCCATTCCAGCTGCTCAGAGAACGAGTCAACAGCGATCTTCACCCTTGACCTCTTTTGTTTTTACAGCAAGAGCTCGACAACATGTGTGACCGTTCATGCCCACATACCATGGACGATGGCTGCACTTGACTCGTTCTCCAGCACTCCTTCCATTATTGTATGCATCATAAGCATATTATGCTTTTAAAAACCTGAAAAATAACATCTATAATTTTTAAATGTAGAAGTAATCTTTACACAATAACACACAAGTTTACAAGGTGATTTAGTAATAATTACAAAGTTATATTTACTAACCACTTACCCCGTTCATGACAGTATATTATGCTGGAGAAGCATCAAGCCATCACATGCTCCTCGTTGCAGTAATCCAATATTTCAGATAAATTAATCCACATTCAACAGCTTTTTCCTGGGCTTTGTCCTGTGTGTCCACCAGGTACATAGTTCTAGTACTTATATACAGAAAAGCGAGGGAGAGGTGTGGTCAGTGATGTGACGCTGAGGGACTTGAAGGACTGTATCTTACGTGTTCAGTATATGAAGTATTAATTTAGCAAGAAGGGGAGCAGTGTTGACATTTCCTCTGCTCTGTCAGACACCCTTTTAGAGTTTGATATCTGCAGATTCTATACATAATCCCATAATGTTGTTTTCCTCTTCTTCGATGAGTTCAGTAACCCTGAAGTTCATTGAGGGTCACACCAACATAATACTAGGATTAAGTCCTTTTGAACAGCAAGGTGGGCTGAAGACTTCAACATTAACAGCTTCTCAATAAAGAAATTACATTGTCAGATCTCAGACGCAATATAAGGAACTGAACAAACAACAAAGCGAATATCTTGACAGGGTACCATACTTTTCTGTGACACAAACGATATGCCGTGACATACCGTACTCCTCTGACCATTGGTTCTATGGATCAGTGTATTGTTGAAGTCGTCCAATGCAAGAACAGTATTCGACTATAAAGTAGACCTGGGGTCAGATTCACGAAAGAACTTACGCAAACACTTACGAACGTGTACATCTTTCCTCAATCTTTGACGGCTTTGGTTACATTTATTAAACAGTTTACAAGCATGAAAACTTGCCAATCAACTGTTGTTATTGTTATAAACAGCTTCCTGGTGCTTCGGATCTCATTAACTCTTTAATAATTGTAAACAAAGCCGCCAAAGATTGAGAAAAGATGTAAAGGTTCGTAAGTGCTTGCGTAAGTGCTTTCGTGAATCTGGCCCCTGGATCACTTATTAGATGCATGATGGTCACATATTAGCCGCCGTTGACATTGCAGCTACATATGGTGGGGAAAGTTACATATAGCTCATCAGATTTACATTTAAATGTTCTGAAACCATAACACTAATCAATATTGATATATATAAGCATCAGTGTGGTAGAAAAAAATGTCGATAAGTATAAATGTCAGCGGTGCCGAAAAAGCAAAGTTCACGTAGTAGTTGACATTTGCCTGTGTAACAAAGCGTTAACACAGAGCTGTCTTATGTAGCAACTTTAACGACGCTGTAAATGTCTAAATAATTCCCCCATCATTTATGCCAGACAAAATAGAAAGGAATTTACAGAGTCACACTTTAAGCTAAAACTGAACCATCCACTGGCGGGAGATTGACTTGGAGTAAAGGTTGGGAACGCCTCCTCTCTCTCTCTCTCTCCCGCTTGTCCTGCAGAGACAAAAGGTCATGTTATAGATTTTAGGTGTGAGGTTCCCCTGTAGTTCAACGCTGAGGTGTAATAGAAAACGGAAGGTCTGATGACCCTGGGCTGCTGCAACCTGTTCTCTTAATTTGCTACTGATAAAAATGCAATTGTTTCTGCCTAACATTAAGCGTTCGAACCGAAGCATCGCACCTAACCTATCGAGGTCTATTCTGTTACAAACATGACGCTGTGATAGGACGGGTCCCTCACGAAGTAATATTTAGCGTTTATGGTCTTCGGGTTTCCAGCAGTGGTTACAAGGAAACGCTATACACAGCTGGAAATATAGGTCTATATATGACACGAAAAATAAGTATTGACTTATAAAAATAAGTCAATACTTATTTGACAATAAAAATAAAATAAGTTGCTTATTGAAAAATAAGCAACTTGACGATTGCATTAAACTACAAATTGTTCGAAAGGCTTAGCTAGGGTGATGACGGTCCACCCGGCAAGCTCATTTAGGCCAGTACGCCAAGGTGAGTATATCTGTGCGAGTGTGTACATATAAACACACTCCAAGCTACGCCAGGAGAGTAACACTCCAAGGTAAAAAATATGTTATGAGAACACTCCCGCAAACCCGACTGGATTAACACACACACACACACACACACACACACACACACACACACACACACACACACACACACACACACACACACACACACACACACACATACACACACACACACACACACACACACACACACTGGACATGACAACATTCTGAATTATGTAATACTAAAGTGCTCCCAAGCCGAAGATAAATTCATTCCAAACCGGAGAGGCAGCAGCGATGCTCTGAAACCTATAGTTTAGCAGTACCTGAAAGTTAATATGTACACCAGGGCGAGTGACCAGGACGAGAGACCAGGGCGAGAGACCAGGGGGAGAGACCAGGGCGAGAGACCAAATTGAACACCCATGCAAATCAAAGGAACGCCTGAAAAGATTATTTCAAGTATGCGGTTAGTGAAGATGTGTCAAGAGCTGGTAAGAAATAGGAAAGACAGACCTCACACACACACACACACACACACACACACACACACACACACACACACACACACACACACACACACACACACACACACACACACACACACACACACACACACTGGGGTCCCAAACAGTAATGATCCAATTGAATTGGAGGTAAAAACCGTCAAACAGTCAGATAAGTACGCAATAGAACCCATGGGGTTTGTGAACGAGTAGTCTCCTTACGACTAAGAGGCCAGGTTCAGGAGCTAAAGCCTGATCCCCCCCCTCTCTTCACTAGTCAATCTTCTACCTCTCCGTCAGCCACATTGTCGCGCAAGGAAATATTCTCAGATCAACAAAATTAGAATATTTTTAATACCGAGGCATCGTAAATATCAGAAAACAGTAATGTATTCATGGCCCGTCCGCTTGAGTATTAAAGTGATCCATATTTTCTCCCAGCCTTTGTTGATTTATGTTTGTTTTGAACTGTTAGATTAACTTTAATTATAGATATATTGATTGGTGTAGTTTAAGTCTCAGCGCATCTAGGAATATGTGGAGGAGCTGGGTAAGTGGGGGATGAGGAGGATGGGAAATGTGTTTTTTTTGGGGGGTGATGCTTGGGTTATGTGTTGATGTGTTGATGGATCTTTTATGTCTGTGTGTACTCCCCAAGCTGTTGTGTCCCGTCTCTCTCGATCTTCACTCGACTGATGTACAGGTTTCCGAGCCTTTTGGGCTGTGTCATATCTTTATTTGAAGCTGTTTATGGTGTCTGCCTACGTCACTTTATTTTTCCCTGACACTATTTATTAATTATGATGTCAGTTCGGTTCATATGAGTGTTTTGTTTCCATCAGTGGCTCCTTTGCTCGTACACCAACCAGGCGACCTAGTCTGTGCATCTTGTATGTGGTGATCATGTCACTCCTGTTTCATCTCTGGTGCAGCAACGTGAGGATCAGTTTAGTTTTTTTTCGTAATACATTAGTCTGAAGGCTTGTCCAACTTGAATTTTTGGATGGAATCTAGAGATACAAATGGTTAAAATCTACACACACACGCACGCACGCACGCACGCACGCACGCACGCACGCACGCACGCACGCACACACACACACACACACACACACACACACACACACACACACGCTCACAACAAATTCATACTCAGCGTTTTCTCATAGGGGTTTGCCATGGATCATCCGGCGTAGAGTTTTCCGCTGATCTCAGCCCAACTTATGATGCAGGGTCAGGCTCCGGGGACCCCAGCAGCTGAGGCTCCGTCGTTGCCCCGACCCTAACCCGCTAAGACAGCCCGCACGGCCAGACGGGGGCCACTTATTTATATATGCACAGCCTTCTCTTCAAGCCTTTACAACTCTCTATCACAATAAATTTAGACTGAAAACACGATCCAGATCTCATCCAGCTCTTCAGAGAAGGGGGGGGGGGGTCGTGCCCAAGATACAGTAAGCATTTCCACTCTGGATCACGACACTGAGGCGCTGGAACAGGAAACTGGCCGTTCTTGAGCCTTCAGTTTGCCTAATGAATTCCTCACCCACCTCCATTAGGAACTTAAGTGGACATTGAACCCAGGCTGTCAGGGTTTCAGAGCCTATTGGCACGAACCTGTAACAACGTTCTAGGTTCCTGTACTTACTAGTTTTCTGGGTTTTCCTGAAGGTGGCAGCCCCGCCTCCCTTAACTGTGCTGTAAGGTAGATAGGTATCAACCAATGTAGACGCACACGTTTAGTCCCACACGACCTGTTTACCTTCCCTCCATGGCTGCAGGGTGACTCCATCTGGGCGTTTTTGGCTGTTGTCAGGTCTGCACAACTGAGGTTCCCTTTGTGCTGGACACCCAGCTGAAGCCAAACTTCTCTTGATGATGTCATTGACTGCTTCATGTCTGGCAATCTTTCCCTGTGACTTACGACAGATGAGACCATGGCTGCCGTATTGGTCTGCCCGTGCATGGCCGCAAATACACCGGTGTTCGGTGGAGATAGGGGCGGCAAGGTGCAGGGCAACACCAATACTTAGGGTCCGATGGTCCAGGCGGGTGCCCAAGGCAGAAATAGGGACAGCCAATAGGAAGTCCCCGGCATGGGGAGCTTGCACAGCTAGAAGACGCCCTTTGTCCTTTCCAGAAGCTGTCTCTAGCAATGCTGTGGCAATATATATATATATATATATATATATATATATATATATATATATATATATATATATATATATATATATATATGCAACAATGATCACAAAAACACTGATCCAAGTATGCAGAATAACCACATGTGAAAAATAGAAAATGCTTAACGCGTTTTCGGCTAATTCGCCTTCATCAGAGCAAGGTAGAATCCTACCTTGCAAAGTAGGATTCTACCTTGCTCTGATGAAGGCGAATTAGCCGAAAACGCGTTAAGCATTTTCTATTTTTCACATGTGGTTATTCTGCATATATATATATATATATATATATATATATATATATATATATATATATATATATATATATATATATATATATATATATATATATATATATATATATATATATATATATATATATATATATGCATACGTTCAAATTGAAATATTTAACGGAGAATATAAAAAGAAGATTCGTGCATTTTACGTGTGTAAAAATTGAGAACAAAATATTCGAGGAAATCGTTAATACAGTGACGGCGCCGTAATTCAAGACTCGGAGCTTCACTGCTTATTAATAAACATCAGAGTCCTCCTTGAATCCACAATCAAAAAGGTATTATGCAAATGCTATACGGGCGATTGGTTTCGAATCAGTCGTGAAGGGGATCTGTACGGGACTGAATATTCAGTTGCGGACGTGATACTGTTTTGATGAGGCAGGCGGGGCAGACCCACGCTTGCTTAACATGTGTCTCTCAATCTTTGTCTTTCCTTCTCTCTCTCTCTCTCTCTCTCTCTCTCTCTCTCTCTCTCTCTCTCTCTCTCTCTCTCTCTCTCTCTCTCTCTCTCTCTCTCTCTCTCTCGCCGTATATGTCATTTATTGATTATCTGTATCACTATATCCCAGTTGATGGCTTCATTTGTGTCGGGATGTCAATTTTCTGTTTGTTTTTCTTTCTGTCTTTTCGCATTTCAGTCTCATGGGGAATATATTTTGCATCTCTGCTCATCCCCCCTCCCCTCTCCCTGTGTCTCCCTTTGTATGTCTTAGTTGACGCCGCATTCCTATTTTCTTGGCGTTCTTTTGTTTGTCTGTGCAACAACCTGTCTCTGTGTCTTCCTCCTCCTCTTACGTGCCCGTCTCCGACCGTCTATGTACTTAACTTTAACGTTTATTTGTTAAGTCTTCCCGCCTCACAAAAGAGTTATCACGTCCCGTTCGCCTCGTGTCGCGCCTTTGTCTCGCAGGGTGCACAAGACCCTGATAATTTTGCCTTCAACCATTGTCCAGAAAATGAATGAGCTGGCTCCTTGTAGCAGCAGCGGGTTCAGACTAATTTCCTCCCTCAGAGCTTGATTAGCATGTCCTCACGGCCCGCTGGTTCCCCCACTCCAGTGCTGTCTTGTGACCCAGTGAGGACTTCCTCAACACCTCCTTACCAGTCTGATCAACCACCTCCTAGGAGGGGGTGTTTAATTGTTATTGCTTTTAGGGTCGCCTAAGGCACGGATTTCTATGTTTTAATTCATTAAGGAAGGGGAAATATGTTGTAAGTTTATGATGCCGACCGGGAGATGTTTCTCTCAGGGTGTTGGACATTACCGCCCGCTTTATGCTGTTTAACGTGGGTAAAGGATACATAAAGTACGCCTGACTTTACCTGGTTGCAATAAGACCCTCAGGTGGATGATGCTCTCAGCTGTTTGGTTCAGTCGACGCGAGGCCTGGATCCACTTCTGGGAAGGGCAAAAATGCATATACACACCATTTAATGTCGCTTGGAGACTAACTGGCTCCTCTTAAACACCTGCGCTCAGCCAGCTCTCTCTCTCTCTCTCTCTCTCTCTCTCTCTCTCTCTCTCTCTCTCTCTCTCTCTCTCTCTCTCTCTCTCTCTCTCTCTCTCTCTCTCTCTCTCTCTCTCTCTCTCTCTCTCTCTCTCTCCCTCTCTCTCTCTCTCTCCTTGGGTTTCTCTGGTGCACTTTTACATTGAATACTTCACAGACGCTCTGATTTTGGCTTCTCTTATTCCCTCATCTTGCCTTGACTTACCATGATTTTCTTATAAATATCTGTTCTTAGATTATTCGCTCCAGTTCTCACTTTAGTTTTCTCTGTCTCACAAACTCTCCTCTTCACTTCATTGTCACCACCTCACGCTCTTCTACTCACACTCACACCCACTCTCTCCCGCTCTTCTTTCCCAGGCCTTCCCATCTCCTCCTTCTCCTTACCGAGAGATTTATCTTACTGCCCGGGTCTTCTCGCCCAGCATCCAATAATTTCCCCAAATAGTCATTCCAATATTGTCCCAATTCACTCCAATTTCTCTTTTCCAACACTCAGTTTTCATCTCATTTCAAGGTAGTCTTATGGGGTATCTCTGCTATCTTCATTGGCTCTTACTTTCATTTTATGTTTTGCCAAATCTGTTCTGTCATTCTCATGCCAGCTCGCAGGGTAATACTGCTTGTCCAGTCTTATCCGTCCATCGCTAGATGAGGCCTCCACCGAGGCTGTGAAAGTGTTTGATACTTTTATTTTTATTGACACATTTAGGTACATAGGTACATCTGCGTTTGTGCAGCTAACGTAGACAATATAAAGGAGAGTATAGTGTGTGTCAAAAACTAGCTACCCTGACCGGTTTCTGGTTAAACCTCTACGGAATTCAGTCTGATTGACCAATAGCAGGTTCTCATTAGCACGAATAAATGCGAAATGAGTTGTTATGTGAGACTTTGAGTGTGTGTATTCACCTAGTTGTATTCACCTGATGTGTGTGTGTGTGTGTGTGTGTGTGTGTGTGTGTGTGTGTGTGTGTGTGTGTGTGTGTGTGCGTGTGTGTGTGTGTGTGTGTGTGTGTGTGTGTGTGTGTGTGTGTGTGTGTGTGTGTGTGTGTGTGCGTGTGTGTGTGTGTGTGTGTGTGTGCGCGTGTGTGTGTGTTTCCACCCTGACTGATACTTATATGCTCTTCGATTTTGGTGAAGAGAGTCAATCTCTTATGCTGAAAATTTATCATTTAAACATTTTACTTAAGAAAGTATTATTAGAAAAATATCGTTTAAAATTAATCTGCATAAAAGAGTTTATTCGGAGCAAATGTTATAAACTCCATTTATTAAAGTTTTGCAATTATTGATCTATAATTTAGGATAGAGCAATAAATAATGGACACATAGTCCGATAACTGCCATTTTAGTGTTGGGCTTAAGACGTATCACCCTCTGGAAGATTACAGCACTCGCCACACTAACGCACTTCACAACCCGCAAGAAGTCTTTTATGTCTTCAACATTGTCCATGACTAAGGAAATCTCTCAGTGTAGGAACACCGAGAAGTGGACTACACCTCTCCGTGTGTGTGTGTGTGTGTACCAGTTACAATGACTCCTGGATTTTGATCAACATAGCTAGTAAATTAACCTCTAGTATTTGTTATTAACGAATTAAGATTTTATTTTTTGGGAATAATATTAAAATTCGTAATTAATTTTCAAGCTTTAATGTTTTGAATTTAAGTAATAACAATAAATGGCATTAATTAAGTAACAACTTCTTGAGCAAGAAGCAGCACAACAGATCTTCCACTACAGTTGACCGGAAAATGGAACTAGATAGTAGAGAGGATACATACGTCATAGCCTGAAGTATTTTACAGTGACTGGCATAAAGATCTGGGATGTAAGCTTAAGAGCCTTGAAGTTGATGGGGAACTTTGCATCATTGAAAACTACCTGAATAACTGATCCTTGCAGGATGTCGTCAACACTAAGGCGAGTTCACCCCGAGGTAGTGTCGAACATTCTACTTCGATGATATTCTGAAGTTGATACCAAGGGCAAGCGCTTATGCAGATAAGCGTACATTAACATTTTCTTGAGATTTAAACATAAATAGCGTCATGAAACCCTTACAACTCTCTTGGGGACAACGGCAGCAAGTTACTGTTGTCCCAGAAAAAAACACCCGATGGCTACCTCACCGAGACACCAAATATACCTTACTGTTACGACATTACTCAAGAAAGCACTGATTTACAATATGTTACTTCACTTACCATATTTTGCGTGAACATTTAAGAGGATCTGTCCTTCACAAGACATTTCAAAAATTTTGCAGCCAAATTTCCCGAGAAAGTAGACGCTGCGAAGGTTAGCGCTCAACGTAAGTGCTAAGTGGTGTATAACACTACCTACCAAATTATTTATTTATTTATTTATTTATTTATTTATTTATTTATATACAAGAAGGTACATTGGGTTTGTGAGAATACATAGCATAGTATTTACAATCTTGTAAAGCCACTAGTAAGCGCAGCGTTCCGGGCAGAATGGAATTAGAATGGGTAGAATAAAGTACTCGTCACTCCATTCGGATTCCTGTCTCCACTCTAATCTAAAGTTGTTACACAAAACTCAAGACAATGCCGCGTATCTAGTAAGAAATAAACTCAATGTGTCTAACCCAATCTTTAGACACTTATTCTCAAGCACAAAAAGATGTGGTCTGTTTGTTTGTATTCTACAAAGTACATAAAATGCTTGCTCACAATTTAGCTTCTCGACAAGTGCCTCAAGAATAAAGTACCAAACAAGAGGTGCTATATGTAACATCCAGATCATTATTCCATTTGCACGAACAGAACAGTTTCGACGCCCTTATCATCCGGGATTCGAAAAATAACAAGACCTGTTTTGGAAACATACTGGCGACAAAGGCTACGAGGAATCTTGTAACGAACGGCTAATAACACACAACAGTTTTCAGTAAAGGTATAAAATCTCCGCATTATTACTTATAACTGTACACAAAAAAATCCAATTCCTCCTTGCAAACTCCAAAATAAACTGAAGCAAGTGAATAACGGAATAAGATGAAAGGAAACGTGTTGGTATGCCTCGCCCTGCCCGAGTGTCCAACCCAGGACCACCCTAGAAACACAAACCGAAACTATCTCTATTTTCCGCTTGTTACAACTTGTAATAAAGTTGTTACATCTTGGCTTAACGTGTTTATGACGTATTAGAACGTTGTTACAACTTGCTGTATTGGTTGTTATAACTGGTTAGGAGGTGTTATAACTTGTTCGAACGTTGTACCAACGTTGTAGTTTTGGTGTGTGTTTGGCGGGCAGTTGGTTGTGAGCACTTTTAAGCTTTCAGTTTCTTCTTTTCCGTCAGACAAGGGAAGGTATGCGCGCACCCGTCGACTCCTGTACTCTAGCCCGTCATGTGTAGCTGATGGTATACCATCCCAGTTCACGTTGCATCCACACAGTATAAGCCGTCGTTGACTTACATGTTGCACTCCATCCTTCTTCTTGTGGGGTTCGTTTTATGCATCTTTATATTCGTATTACGTTCTCTAATCCATATTCGTTTGTTAACTTTTATTAATACCTTTAGTAATGTAAATTTTCAGCCAATGGTTTTACCTTGTCTTTACTGAAGGAATCTCTAATGCCTGTCTTACATAAACGTCTGTTGAGATTTAACTCTTTCGTGGGTGAGCTGTTATTAGATACACGAAAAGCTTAAAAAATCAATGTCAATCAGTGTGCCGTTGACAGTATACTTTAGTTTGTCATTAAGTACTTCCGTTTTCTGTAAAGGTAAATTTCCTTTAAGTTTCGTAGAAAACGACTTGATATGAGCTAACTTCGTTTTTATCAAGTTCCTTATCTCAACATTAGGTTTCTCATCCTAATAAGCGTTTGTATTTTTAAATCAATGATTTCTTATCACTATTTGTGCTTTCCCGCCACAGCTTCTTAATACTCCACGTTGTCCTACTCTTTGCAAGAAAATTCTACTGAGCTCGCCTCTTGCTCAACTATTCAAACTATTTACCTGAGTTTACTTGAGTTTACTTGAGTTTCCCTGAGAGTCACCAACACTAGTGGCCTAAAAGAGGACAGGAAGCAGGCGGCTTGTCGAAGCCCCCACCCCCCAATTGCCTTGAGGATCTTTTCCTGTTGTACCTTAAAAATTAACAATGTTTTGGCATTTACGGCTTCGGCGGGTAGGCGGGTCCATGGGTTAATAACCCTTTGGGTAAAAAAGCATCTCCTCTTCTCAGTCCTACATTGTGGCTTGTTGAGTTTGAACCCGTTGCTCCTTGTGTGTGTTACATCTGACCTTTTGTAGAAATTTTCCGGATCAACATCCTCCAAATTGTTCAGTATTTTCAAGATTTCAGTAAGAGCCACCCTGACATGCCTGGTTTGCAGTGTTGTTAGCCCTGTGGTCCTCAACCGTTCCTGGTGAGTTGACTTAGCTCTGGAATGATTTTTATCGCCCGGTGTTGCACCTTCTCCAGAGCAGCTATATATTTAGCAAGGGTGGTACATGAGCAAGGGGACATAGGTAGAAAGTTAGTGCTCAAATGAGCCACAGAGACATTAGAAAGATTTTTTTTTTTTACTGTCAGAGTAGTTAAAAAATGGGATGCATTAGGGAACAATGTGGTGGAGACAGACTCCATACACCGTTTCAAATGTAGATATGATAGAGCCTAATAGGCTCCAGAATCTGTACACCAGTTGATTGACAGTTTAGAGGCGAGACCAAAGAGCTAAAGCTCAACCCCCGCAAGCAAAACTAGGTGAGTACACCCGCACACAGTGCAATCGGTAAGGCTTGCCAGCCTGCTTGTAAAGTTTGCCAGCTTACCTGTAGGTTTGCCTGTCTTTCAACATTACTGTTTAATTACGCATGTTTGAATCTGTCTGGTGGACACTAATGATCTATCCTGAGTTATTCCCTCTGCTGCCCTCTTCATGTAATCTCTCCTTACAACTCTCCCTTCACTTTATTGTTCCTCTCATTCTCTCACTCTCTCTCCTCTGCACCATCACATTGTCAGTAATGACCATGGTTTCTTTTGCTCTTTCTGCTCACCATCACACATTCTCCCACCATCACTCTCCCATCCACTATCACTCCCTCCCACCATCACACCCACCCACCATCACCCTCCCACCCACCATCACTCCCACCCACCACCATCACCCTCCCACCACCATCACACCCTCCCACCACCATCACACCCTCCCACCCACCATCACACCCTCCCACCCACCACCCTCCCACCACCATCACACCCTCCCAGTACTGTGCTTCACTGGGCAGATGCCAATACTGTCTGCAGGATTCCGAACACTCAATCACAGTGAGAGTTACAAGACACCATCAAAGGGCCGGTCCTCTCCTCATTCTCTCTTTCTCTTTATTTCTTCCTCTATCTTTGTTTGTGTCTGAGTCTGTCCCTAAATCTTTATCTCTCTGTTTCGTGATGTTTCTGTTTCCTTGTTTCGCTCTCTGTCTCTCGCGAAGATTGCTTGAGGTCGTTTTTTTTTTTGCTTATTTTAACGCTTCTGAATCTGTTTCATGAGAACCAATACGTCGCTGGAGTAGTGAAGTGCTTCAGGAGGCTGTTGGGAGAGGTGGTGAGAGGTGTGTTGATGCCCTGTATTATGACGTGCCCCTCTCTCTCTCTCTCTCTCTCTCTCTCTCTCTCTCTCTCTCTCTCTCTCTCTCTCTCTCTCTCTCTCTCTCTCTCTCTCTCTCTCTCTCTCTCTCTCTCTCTCTCAATTCCCTCCCTCCCCTCCCTACCTTTCCCTTCTCTCTGTCATTCCTTTAACACAAGGACTTCTTGTCTGGTGTTTGCAGCTCTCATAAAGTAGATCTTCCTGACATCTTGTGTCCTATTTGAATATCCAATTTTCCAATCATTTTCACTTTTCTCTTTCTATTTGTCTCATTTTCATTTTTTTAATATTATACTACTCTAAAGATTCACTTTTGAATTGTGTAAGTGATCATCTTAGTCCCCTGCTCTTCCTCCCCTCCAGGGTGGCGAGGGCCGGGTTGTATGTGCAATAATATGCACTCTTGTTGCATATTATTATTATGCAACTGTTGTTCCATGTGCAATAATATGCACTCTTGTTGCATATTATTATTATGCAACTGTTGTTCCACGTAGGTTGTTTGAGGCGCTCTAATATAATTGTTCTGATGAAGACCATTGCTTCACATTTCGTCTAACCAGCGTTATTAAACCACCCTTAGAGACAATAAAGACTTGCTTTTTAGTCTGCACATTGAAGCTACCGTAATGAACTTTGTTGCTGTTGGTGGTAACAAACTGGGAGACTGAACTTGGGAGTGTGGCAAACATTAATGTGCGTGTGCACACATTTCTTCACTAAAACTCTATGCCTCAGCAGCTCATTAAACAGGTGCTCTTAAAGAGATGTTCTTCACTTCTAAGATAATAAAGACCTTAAACAGTCTACCATGAAAACAAAAGTTATCAACTAAAGGTTAACATGAAAAAAAATATGGAACTCTGTTTCCTAGATTTTCGGACGAACGAAGACTCGAAAATATATATATATTTTTAGTTCATTTGCTTGGAGCTTGGATTAATCGAGCAGATATTTTGTAGATTATCTTATTTGTTAGTGTGTGTGTGTGTGTGTGTGTGTGTGTGTGTGTGTGTGTGTGTGTGTGTGTGTGTGTGTGTGTGTGTGTGTCAGTGTGTGTGTGTGTGTGTGTGTGTGTGTGTGTGTGTGTGTGTGTGTGTGTGTGTGTGTGTGTGTCAGTGTGTGTGTGTGTGTGTGTGTGTGTGTGTGTGTGTGTGTGTGTGTGTGTGTGTGTCACGTGTACGTGTGTGTGCGTGCACGCGTGGCTACACTCCTTCCCTCACATATCGAGCAGTATATAAAAAATCTGACCCAGCTCCAATATCGCCCTTTTTTCTTTAAATCTGACAGATGGCGATATTTTCAGAAGTGATTAAAGTGGCTGGTATTGACGGCAGGTAATAATGCTCGCGTCAACAGTTTTTACGTATCTGGAGATGTCTTAAAATGATTTGAGATGTTCTGAGACGTCTTCAGATGTTTTGGGTTGTTGGATGTGTCTTAAGAAGTCAGAAATGTCTTGACAAGTCTAGATATATATCATGAGCTGTCTTGAGATGGTGTGTGATATCTTGTCTTCACATGTGTAGAAGTTTTCAGATGTCTTGAGAATTCTTGAGATATCACGAGGACCTGTAGACGTTTTAAAGTGTCTTAAGATGTGCTGACAGCTACTGAAGAGCCTGCCGGACGGCAGGGGCATTAACTTAGTTCTTGATAGTGTCTTGGTGTTTTAATGTGTTTGTGTGATAAAATTGGCTAAGCTTGGTACCTACACTTGGTACCTACACTAATTACCTACACTTGGTAATATCATATAAGCTTGGCAATAGTGCACAAGCTTGGTAAAATTGTATAGGCTTTGTAAAATTATATCGGATGTGTAATATTGTATATGCCTGCAAAAATTTACAAACGTGCGAAAATAGCTAAGCTTGAGCAATATTTTTGAAAGCATATATACAAAATCTCACGAAAAAAAATTCCTCTGCATGATTGTCGACGAGAAACTTTCTGACAAGTCAAAATAAAGCTGTGAGGGCAATTTGGGGAAAAATCTCTTCCGAAACGGAAAAAGGTGAGATCTGATATTCGTGGTAAAGGCTGTTGCAGATTCCCTCTTTGTCAGCCGCTCGCCTAAATATCATCGAAAAGCAATTTGCATATTTCGTCACAGGGTCTTACCGTCTTCCGGAGGTTTCCAAGACGTCATTAAAACCTCGGGAGGAACTATCGTACTTTAATTAGGAGAAGTCCTCGCTGAGAGTGAAGCTGTGATGTTATGAAAAGAGAAAATGGGAAGTAAAGAGAATATAGGAAAGAGAAAATGGGAAGTAAAAGAAAATATGAAAGAGAAAATGGGAAGTGAAGAGAAAATAGGAAGTATTACCGAATGTTAAACTATGTAAAGCAAGATTTGGTCTGAGTAAACCAGGATTTGAATTGTATAAACTATAACTTGGACTGTTAACCAGGATTTGGATCTTGTAAACCAGGATTTGGACTGTGTAAACCAGGATTTGGACTGTGTAAAACAGGATTTGGACTGTGTAAACCAGGATTTGGACTGTGTAAACCAGGATTTGGACTGTGTAAAACAGGATTTGGATTGTGTAAACCAGGATTTGGACTGTAAACCAGGATTTGGACTGTGTAAAACAGGATTTAGACTGTGTAAACCAGGATTTGAATTGTATAAACTATAACTTGGATAGTTAACCAGGATTTGGATCCCACATATATCCCTATATATCTATATCCCACCGTCCAAGACCACACCACCCTGAGGACTCCTCCAAGTCCTCAGGGAGTCCCCGCCACGGCTCTGCAGGACTCCTCCTCCAAATCCTCAGGAAGTCCGACGACCTGTATTCTCCCGGAAGTCCGACGACCTGTATTCGACACTTAAGAGAACCACATGCATATAAGTCATTGACTCGCAATCTAAGGTATTGCTTAGCTTCGTTAGAGTATTGAATAGTGATTCAGGTAGGTGTTTGCTACCCTTAGAATAAGAATTATGCAGTGAAAGTTACTATCGAGTTATCTTTGAGTTTAACGTTAGGGCGGAAATTGAAAGACATGTGAAAGTGAAATAGCTGAGCGAAAACTTTGGAAGAGAGGAAGCGTGGAAAAGGAAAAACAGAAGAAGAATTTAGGGAGGGCATGGGAGGGGAAGGAAGGAAGGGAAGATAAAACATTGCATGTGAATAAAAGGGAGTAATAGAAGGAGGGAAGACTGGAAACCAAAGGGAATAAAGGCAGTGATTGAATTATAGGCAAGACTTAGCAATTCGTAACGGCGGGTCTGCTGACATGAATGGGGTCGGCAGGGGTCTAGGGGGAAGGGGAGTGTTCCGTTCCGGGTACTGGGGTCGGTGTTCTTGTGGGGGGTCAAGAGGGGAGTGTTCCGTTCCGGGTACTGGGGTCGGTGTTCTTGTGGGGGGTCAAGAGGGGAGTGTTCCGTTCCGGGTACTGGGGTCGGTGTTCTTGTGGGGGGTCAAGAGGGGAGTGTTCCGTTCTGGGGATCAAGAGGGGAGTGTTCCGTTCCGGGTACTGGGGTCGGTGTTCTTGTGGGGGGTCAAGAGGGGGAGTGTTCCGTTCCGGGTACTGGGGTCGGTGTTCTTGTGGGGGGTCAAGAGGGGGAGTGTTCCGTTCCGGGTACTGGGGTCGGTGTTCTTGTGGGTGGTCAAGAGGGGGAGTGTTCCGTTCCGGGTACTGGGGTCGGTGTTCTTGTGGGGGGACAAGAGGGGGAGTGTTCCGTTATGGGGGTCAAGAGGGGAGTGTTCCGTTATGGGGGTCAAGAGGGGAGTGTTCCGTTCCGGGTACTGGGGTCGGTGTTCTTGTGGGGGTCAAGAGGGGAGTGTTCCGTTCCGGGTACTGGGGTCGGTGTTCTTGTGAGGGGTCAAGAGGGGAGTGTTCCGTTATGGGGGTCAAGAGGGGAGTGTTCCGTTGTGGGGGTCAAGAGGGGAGTATTCCGTTATGGGGGTCGAGAGGGAAGTGTTCCGTTATGGGGGTCAAGAGGGGAGTGTTCCGTTGTTGGGGTCAAGAGGGGAGTGTTCCCCTCTTGAGTATGGTGGCAAGGAACCTGGTGTTGATAACACATATTACACGCAATTACAAGCAAAGTATAAACATTGTGTTCTTGTATTGTGTGGACATCAGTGCTTAATGTTTTACAAAAATAAAAACAAATAATAAAAATAACTATTCAGAGTTAATATAATATTTCTAAGATTCTTCTTGAAAGTGGGTCTGGAACCGTGTCACTGGGGAACTATCAGGAGAAAGCGCAAAGCCATTACGACCATATAGCACTTGGAAAGGGTCAGGATAAGGATTTAGGATGGGACGGAGGGGACGGAATGACGCCCAACTACTTGGACGGTCGGGGATTGAACGATGACCTGCATGAAGCGAGACCATCGCTCTACCGTCCAGCCCAAGTGGTTGGGTTGGCCCCGTGTTAATAGTACCTTTTTAATTAATTCCAACCCCAACCCGCCTATTTTGGAGGCATGCCCAACAGCAATTACTGTTCAAAATTGGGTGAGGCTAGTCTCATATACCTGGTCTTGAACCTCAACAGACAGGCACGCAGTCATTCTAATTCATTGATATAGAAATATAGTTTTATATAATTCTAAATGAAAGAAAATATGAAAACGTCATTTATTGTAAAGACTTAAATAATAATAATAATAATAACTGAAGAATGTGGAAAAGAAGATAAGGAAAAGATGCTCCAGCAGAGAGAAACAAAAATAAGTAAGCCTTGGGAGAGGAGATGGGTCAGGGAGAGAGTAATGGTGAGAGAGAGTTGGAGGGAACAGAACCGATAAAGGGGTGGAACAGGAATAATGGCAAGAAGCTAGAGGATGGCGGAGAGGGGAAGGGAGAAGTCGCAATAAATGAATGGGAAGTGAGACATGAGAATAATGAGTTGAGTTTTGGTGAAGGTGCTAACTCCTCTGAAGTGGCGTCTATATATTTTCTTATTAAAACAGTTTATTCATTAAATGACCACTTTTTAAGGTGTCTTTTTAATAGACATTCTCACCTAAATGGTCGTCAAGCACAAAGCTTGTTTTAACGAGTAAAATGGCTACATCTTTAAAGATTACTTCTCTTAAATGTTCTTTAAAAAGCATTTTCTCACACAATCTCTCCGACTTTCACAGTCTACCTCGAACTCTTCTCACACATAATCTCATAAACCACCTCAGAATTTTGTAGTAATTTACAAACTCTTACAAGACTTTCCAATGGTCTTTCAAACACACACCTCAGAGACTGCCAGTATCTCAGACTTTCCTCCATATCTTTCATAAACTTTTCTAGACTAAATATCTCCAGATTTTCTCACACACTTTTACATTCTCTCACACATGCATCTCTTGGCATTAATTTAATTTTTGGTTATAAATTTTTCAAAACTTGTTGTAATTTGGTCAGACCCTTTCAGTCTTCTGCCAACTCTCTCAAGATATTCAGCAAGCATCCCATAATGTTTCAAGATCTTTTGAACTTCCAGGAACCCATAAGCCTCTCCAGAATCTCTCAGATTTGTTCAAACATTTCCATTCTCTTGTTGATTTAGACAGATTTTCCCATGCTTTCTACGGCTCTGTCCAACTCTTCAAGTCGCTCACATTCCAGGAAGGTCTCGTTCATATTCCAGGAAGATCCCGCTCATATTCCAGGAACGTCTCGCTCATATTCCAGGAAGATCCCGCTCATATTCCAGGAAGATCCCGCTCATATTCCAGGAAGATCTCGCTCATATTCCAGGAAGATCTAGCTCATATTCCAGGAAGATCCCGCTCATATTCCAGGAAGATCTCGCTCATATTCCTGGAAGGTCTCGCTCATATTCCAGGAAGATCCCTCTGATATTCCAGGAAGATCTCGCTCATATTCCAGGAAGATCTCGCTCATATTCTAGGAAGATCTCGCTCATATTCCAGGAAGATCTCGCTCATATTCCAGGAAGATCTCGCTCATATTCCAGGAAGATCTCGCTCATATTCCAGGAAGATCTCGCTCATATTCCAGGAAGATCTCGCTCATATTCTAGGAAGATCTCGCTCATATTCCAGGAAGATCTCGCTCATATTCTAGGAAGATCTCGCTCATATTCCAGGAAAGTCTCGCTCATTGGAAGAAAATTCTTCCAAAATTTTCTTCTTTTGGAAGAAAATTCTTCCAAACTCTTACAGACTTTCCAATTTTTTTATACGTCTAATATATTTCAAGATTCACAATCTTTTACAGATTTTGAGACGTTTCCTTAAGCTACGTAATACTCTCTCTCCTTAAGCGTTCTAACAATTGTTCAGAGTTCTTTGAACATTTGCACTCAATTGTATAAGTATGCACTCAAAATTCTCTAATAAAAAACAATAAATAAATCCTTTATAATTGTGTGAGACTGTGCAATACCCTGAGCGACTGTGCAAGAGTGTATAGTGTGGCAGAGAACTGTGCCTAAGGTTAGTGGGGGGACTTGACCCCGAAATAGTGCCTCGCTCCGGGGCCACCTGTGACCATCACTTTTATTGTATCGGAGAGTTTGATGGTGTCAGCTGGGAGCGAGTCTCCTGCCCTGCCTGCCTGCCATCCTACTGTCCGCCTCCCTCCTGGTATCTTCCATCTAGGCTGTCGTGGTTACTTCCACCTTCGACCCCCCAGGCTTCTCGCCTACTCCGTCACATTTCTAACGGTGTCCATCAGTTCGTGAAAAATACGAGGTATTTGTACGAATTAAAGCACCGCAATATTGGCGGTGCGTCGACCTGGATAGGTTAGATGGATTGTTTCGGTTCGTGAATTTCTGGCTAGGAGAAATGTTGAATTTTTTACGGAGTGGCGGATCGAAGGATGGTGGGGGGGGGGCGGCCATGTCAGCCAGATGGCTTCCTTTTCTCCTCAGATTTTTCATTTGTTTTCTTTTTTTTGCCTTCTTCACACCCTCCTTTCCCTCCTATCTCTCTATTCTACTCCTGGTCCCACTCATTTAATTCCTTAGTCATATCCTCCTCCATCCTTCCCTTGGTTCATTCCAAGTTTGAACAATTTCACAATTTCCGTCATTGCTTTCCGCCCGCCTCCTTCCTTCCTTCCTTGCTGGCTTTCTTAGCCCCATTTACCATCATCTGAACTCCTTTCCAACTCCAATGCTACTCTCATATCACTGCCTGTGTGAGTCTGTATACTCCTAGCACATGTATGTTGGTCCTCTCCACTCCTCAAAGCCCCAAACACTACCAATACTTTAAACTTGTGTGTGTTTGAACCTGAGACTCTCTCTCTCTCTCTCTCTCTCTCTCTCTCTCTCTCTCTCTCTCTCTCTCTCTCTCTCTCTCTCTCTCTCTCTCTCTCTCTCTCTCTCTCTCTCTCTCTCTCTCATATTCCTGTCATTCTCACGCATTAGACTAATTATCCAGATGTCTGCACAACAGTCCTCTCATTTTTTTACCTTGATTTACTTTCTCGACGTTGCTGCTTCTTCCCTTCTTTCTCTTCCCTCCCCTCATCACTCTTCTCTCCCCTCCCACTTCTCATTACCCTTTCTTCTTATTCTCTTATCATCCCTTCCTCCTATTGTTCTTTTCTTTCTGACTCCTCTCTTATCATCCATGTCTCTTCATCCCTCTCCCTCGTGCGTCCTCTTCCCTTTTATTCGTCTCTCCTGTCCTCAGTTCTATTCTCACACCCTTTTCTCTACCTCTCTTCCGAAAACCGCCTCATTCCCATCTCATTTCCCCCCTCCCCTCCCCTCCTTCCCCTATTGCCTTCCCCTCCCTTCCCTACCTCCTCATGCAGCTGCCTCCCCTAGTATCATCCTCTGCCCATGAGAAATTTTCCGCCCCAAGGGCCTGCTTGCCCACTGTGTTTAAATATGTTGTGTTATATGCTGGTACAACTTGGCGGCCAGTGAGAGGGGTATGTGGAGTATATGTAGCTCACAGCATGCTGGGAGGTACACGCGCTGTCTTCCTGGTGTAGCAGCTGGTGCTTGAGCTCATGTGGGTCCCGAAGCTGTTAGGCAATTAACAGCCTCCTTCTCAGCTGGCTTAACGAGTCGCCCACAGATGGAGTAGTGTGAGGTTCCACTGAGTCCCACACAGGGACCTCTGGAGGAATGTGTCTGAAAAGCCCATTTGGTGGTGCAAACATCTCTTCCAGTCAGTGATAGTTATCCATAAGTGCTCTTGGAGTGAACGCTTGAAGGACGGTGTATAGACTAAGAGAGATAGAGGTAATCAATCAAGCATAATTAGGTGAGTATAGCATCACGCTCTGATGTGGTGGTTAGTACCTGGTCCCTCACCTGTGGTGCTGTGGTTAGTACCTGGTCCCTCACCTGTGGTGGTTAGTACCTGGTCCCTCACCTGTGGTGGTTAGTACCTGGTCTCTCACCTGTGGTGGTTAGTACCTGGTCTCTCACCTGTGGTGGTTAGTACCTGGTCCCTCACCTGTGGTGGGGTGGTTTAGCGGGACAATAATCCGGGTACTAACCCTAGGTCGTTTGGGATGATTGGTTACGGTCCAGTAACTACCCGCAGCAGTTGCTTGTGTTATTGTACGGTGTAAACAATGCCACTAAAGCAGTTAGCACTACAGGACTTTAGGCTCTGTGTCTCTGGTAAAGGTGAGTGTTGGTGAAGGTTGACTGGCAGTGTGTGTTGACCTCTGTACTGTTGTGACCACAGTGTGTGGTGACCTCTGTACTGTTGTGACCACAGTGTGTGGTGACCTCTGTACTGTTGTGACCACAGTGTGTGGTGACCTCTGTACTGTTGTGACCACAGTGTGTGGTGACCTCTGTACTGTTGTGACCACAGTGTGTGGTGACCTCTGTACTGTTGTGACCACAGTGTGTGGTGACCTCTGTACTGTTGTGACCACAGTGTGTGGTGACCTCTGTACTGTTGTGACCACAGTGTGTGGTGACCTCTGTACTGTTGTGACCACAGTGTGTGGTGACCTCTGTACTGTTGTGACCACAGTGTGTGGTGACCTCTGTACGGTAGTGACCACAGTGTGTGGTGACCTCTGTACTGTTGTGACCACAGTGTGTGGTGACCTCTGTACTGTTGTGGCCACAGTGTGTGGTGACCTCTGTACTGTTGTGGCCACAGTGTGTGGTGACCTCTGTACTGTATTGACCACAGTGTGTGGTGACCTATGTACTGTTGTGACCACAGTGTGTGGTGACCTCTGTACTGTTGTGACCACAGTGTGTGGTGACCTCTGTACTGTTGTGACCACAGTGTGTGGTGACCTCTGTACTGTTGTGACCACAGTGTGTGGTGACCTCTGTACTGTATTGACCACAGTGTGTGGTGACCTCTGTACTGTTGTGACCACAGTGTGTGGTGACCTCTGTACTGTAGTGACCACAGTGTGTGGTGACCACTGTACGGTAGTGACCACAGTGTGTGGTGACCTCTGTACGGTAGTGACCACAGTGTGTGGTGACCTCTGTGCGGTAGTGACCCAGCCCTCCACACACCGACCAGGCAAGTGTACCGCAGGATATGCAAGCTTGACACGCCACAAATCACAGCTAAATATTATACAAAACTTTGTAGACAGTCAGTCATGACTACATCTACAAATGATAAATTACTAGGGAACTCCTAAGACTCAACCCCCCAGTGGGGGCTACTAGAGTGATATGTCAGTGAAATGAAACTCATGAACTCTCTCGCTCACAGCGCTGAGTGCTGGACCTCGGCCCAGCACTTGGCTTCAGACCTCCAACTTGAACTTTATTTAAAACTGTTTTGTTCATGGCATTATTGAAAGTACACATTTTTTTAAGCGATCTACGAATCTGTCTTCAAGGTAAGTCTGACGGCTTGTGGAGACAGTGTAAGACAAGAGACCGACGTCAGTGAGCGAAACAGACTACTACTACCTAGTAGTTAGATAAGCCTTAAGGAAGTCTTATAACTGGAAGGATTGGATTAAACAACAACTGGTAACTAGAAATTCAAAAATCTAACTTAAACACCTTTCTCAAAAGACCAGGACCCCCTCCTTCACCACACTCCGCCCCCCTCCCCCACATCCAGGACCTCCCACCTACTTAACCGGCAGCCTCCTCCTCCACGGGGTCACCATAGCCCGTGCTACATGGACACTTCGTTCTGAGTAGCTAAATCTGAAACAACAACATCCTCCTCCTCCTCCCAGAGGATGTTCCTTATGGCCAGCTGCCTCACACAAGCCAAGGGCAGCTGCTCTCCAGCCCCAGCAGGAGAGCAACCTCGATCCAGTCCTCCCCCTTTCATGACTGCTGCCTCTTCCCCCTCCCTGCATCCGCCTCCTTTCCCTCCCCCCATCTCTCGAGTCCTGGTCCCCCCCCCCCCCCAATCAACTTGAAGATCTTCTCATTTATCGAGAATCCCCCCTCCGCTCTCTTTCACTACACTCACTCTCTGTTTCCGGCCACCACACCTCAATGTAGCCTCTCCCTTACGCTATCGTCCGTTCACCCTCTTTCTATCGCTCTTCTCTCCCTCTTCTAATCGCTTTATCCCTCTTTCCTTCTCCTTATCTCTCTCTCTCTCCCTCTCTCTCTCTCTCTCCCATGCTCCCTTTCCTTGCGTTCTCCAGCCTACCGTGACAGTCGAGAAACAGTTGGAGAGAGACAGAGACAAAAAGCCTGTCAACCGCTTTAATAGACTGGCGGGTTGATGCAAAGGCAAATATGGACTGTAGAGTCACTGTGTTCGTACGAGCAAACACACACACACGACCTCTCTCCTCACACACACTCACTCACACTCACACTCATTCACTTTCACCCTCACACACACTCACCCCACATAGACATTCATTGACACACACACACACATAGACACACACTCACCCCACATAGACATTCATTGACACACACACACACACAGACACACACCCCCACCCCTTACGGACACACACACACACCTACACAGACATTGCAGGGGCCTCGCGGCTGAGTGGACAGGTTCGGGGGTAGTAGTCCTTAGGGCCCGGGTTCGATTTCCGGCCGAGGCAGAAACACGTAGGCAGAGTTTCTTGCACCCTATTCACCTAGCAGCAAATAGGTACCTGGGAGTTAGACAGCTGCTTCGAGCTGTCAACCGCTATCGACTTATCAGCCACTCTCCACCTCTCAACCTCTCCAACTCACAACCTGTGTCTACATCACACCCCTTCTCCTATACCTCGAACCCTTCCCTACCTCACAACATCTTCCTATCACGCAACTTCCCCCCCTCCCCCCCAATCACCTCACAACAATGATATTGACAAAATCCTGTTATCCTCACCCCTCCCCTGCCTCTCACCTTCCCTCACTCCCCCCCCCCCACCCCCACAACGTCTCTCTACCTCATAACCTTCCCTCCCAATCTCCCACATGCGACTCACACCATTAAGAATGAGTGCGCTGAGGATTTAGGAAAGAGAGTATCCAAGATGAGGCTCAGGAACTGGCAGACCAATGCCGACGGAGTCACAAAGCTGAAATAAAAGAAAGCATCAGCTAGAAAGAACCTGATATGATAGCAGTAGGAGAAAACACAATTACTGAAGTGATCTAGAATGATATATTTACAAGGGGATTGTAGATAATTATTATAAGGAGGAAGTATAGACAAGAATTTTAGTCTCCGTGGTGCAGTGGTAAGACACTCGACTGGCGTTCCGCGAGCGCTTTGTCATGGGTTCGTATCCTGGCCGGGGAGGATTTACTGGGCGCAAATCCTTAACTGAAGCCTCTGTTTAACGCAACAGTAAAATGTGTACTTGGTTGTAACAACGATTCTTCGCGGCGGGCATCGTATTCCAGGGACCTGCCCGAAACGCTACGCGTACTAGTGGCTGTACAAGAATGTAACAACTCTTGTATATATCTCAAAAAAAAAAAAAAATATATGAAGAGGCATTCCTTGAAAAGACGAAATTAATATTTAAGGAATTTGAATTCAGTTATATAAGACTATACGCAGACTACACCACTGGCACTAATAACATGACCCGGACAAGAACACGAAGACACCAAAGGATACAAATCGGATATATGTAAACTGAAAAAGACCTGGGTAAATACTTGTTGCAGAATAAGGTTGTTCATCTTTTTAGCAAAGTACGAGTAACTTAATACCGGTCGGATCGCAGGATTCATTCAACCGTGGAATGAACACTAGCACAAACTGAGAACAAAATTACTGACCATGCAGATCAAAATCATAAAAATAGAGAAAGATGGGCAGACTGCATATTTCTTGATTTCTAAAAACATTTGGTATAAGTCTTCATAAAAAGACTACTGCTGCAGTTTGATCAGCAGGCGAGACTATACGGAAGAACAATGAAATTGCGAGAGAGAGAGAGAGAGAGAGAGAGAGAGAGAGAGAGAGAGAGAGAGAGAGAGAGAGAGAGAGAGAGAGAGAGAGAGAGCGCCTAACAGGCAGAAGCCTGAGTAGTGAGAGACGAGAATTTGGATTCGCGTAGGGTAAGGAGAAGTTATTCTTGGATCGGTCCTAAAATTTACAGTAGCGGTAGACTTCCACACTCCTGGTTTTCCAGATAATGAACAAGAATAGGGAAGCGACGGGAGTGATGAAGATAGTACAGTACTCCAATAAGACCCACACAGAGTACATATATAAATAACTTCAGTGATTTCATTGTGATGAAAACACGCCCAGATGACTGGAAACCAGCAAGACGATACACAATAAGGTGAACCACCTCCTTGAAACAACTGAAGAAAAAGACCCGGGAATATATCAAACACTGTCCTATATCAGAAGCATATATGAACAGGTAACGCCACCAGCACACTCTAAACTGGGGCCAGATTCACAAAGCAGTTACGCAAGTACTTACGAACGTAAACATCTTTCCTCAACCTTTGACGGCTTTGGTTACATTTATTAAACAGTTTACAAGCATGAAAACCTCACAATCAATTGTTGTTATTGTTAAAAACTGCCTCCTGGTGCTTCGGAGCTCATTAACTGTTTAATAATTGTAAACAAAGTCGCCAAAGATTGAGAAAAGATGAACAGGTTCGTAAGTGCTTGCGTAACTGCTTCGTGAATCTGGATCCCTGGTCGTCATCAGAACTGCATTCAAGAACCTGAATCTGGCGAGATTCGGAACAATGTATACCACTTACGTCAGACCAGTGCTAGAGTATGCAGAACCGTCGTGGAGATCCCACTCCAAAACCCACAGAAGAAAACATGAAAAGTAAAAGAGGTTTACAACGAGTTTCCTCCCAAAGCTTCTTTGAAAATATACGATGAAAGGTTGAAGGTGCTCGACCTGACAGCGTTGGAAAAGGGAAGAAAGGAAAGATAAATGACACAGACATAAAAAAAAAGGTGAATGGGCAAGGATGAAAAATATACCACATTCACGGCTAATATCAGTTAAAACAATAGCAAATGCTTGGAAGTTTGAGACCCGGGCGAGCCATAGAGATTCGAAAAAAGTAATTTTGTTAGAGAGTAGCAGGAAAATGGTCTGAATTAGACGAGGTGAAAGATGAAGCCAACTCTAGCCACAATTTCAAAAGTAGATGTGATTGAAGCATTTAGGTCGGGTGGTTTTGTATTAGACGACTGGTGCTTGGAAGGGCAGGGGTCCAAGAACTACGCTCGACCCAGTTGTAACCTGGAGAAAAAGGAGAACCTACACACACACACACACACACACACACACACACACACACACACACACACACACACACACACACACACACACACACGCACGCACCAGTCCTGCACAGTCTCGCCTTTACCCAACTTGATCAAACAGTCCCAATGAGAGAGTCATCGAGCCGCTGCCTTAAACACTCTGCTGCTGACTTTATCCTGCTGCCTGCGACACCGTTTCTCTCGCTCGACCCGTGTCTGAGTGTGCAGGCTGGTGCTGTGTCTGAGGCAGGCTGGTGCTGTGTCTGAGTGTGCAGGCTGGTGCTGTGTGTGAGACAGGCTGGTGCTGTGTCTGAGTGTGCAGGCTGGTGCTGTGTCTGAGTGTGCATGCTGGTGCTGTGTCTGAGTGTGCAGGCTGGTGCTGTGTGTCTGAGGCAGGCTGGTGCTGTGTGTCTGAGTGTGCAGGCTGGTGCTGTGTCTGAGGCAGACTGGTGCTGTGTGTCTGAGTGTGCAGGCTGGTGCTGTGTCTGAGGCAGGCTGGTGCTGTGTCTGAGTGGGCTGGTGCTGTGTGTCTGAGGCAGGCTGGTGCTCTGTGTCTGAGGCAGGCTGGTGCTGTGTCTGAGTGTGCAGGCTGGTGCTGTGTCTGAGGCAGGCTGGTGCTGTGTCTGAGGCAGGCTGATGCTGTGTCTGAGGCAGACTGGTGCTGTGTGTCTGAGTGTGCAGGCTGGTGCTGTGTCTGAGTGGGCTGGTGCTGTGTCTGAGTGGGCTGGTGCTGTGTGTCTGAGGCAGGCTGGTGCTCTGTGTCTGAGGCAGGCTGGTGCTGTGTCTGAGTGTGCAGGCTGGTGCTGTGTCTGAGGCAGGCTGGTGCTGTGTCTGAGGCAGGCTGATGCTGTGTCTGAGGCAGGCTGGTGCTGTGTCTGAGTGTGCAGGCTGGTGCTGTGTCTGAGGCAGGCTGATGCTGTGTCTGAGTGTGCAGGCTGGTGCTGTGTCTGAGGCAGGCTGGTGCTGTGTATGAGGCAGGCTGGTGCTGTGTCTGAGGCAGGCTGGTGCTGTGTATGAGGCAGGCTGGTGCTGTGTCTTAGGCTGGCTGGTGCTGTGTCTGAGGCAGGCTGGTGCTGTGTGTCTGAGGCAGGCTGGTGCTGTGTATGAGGCTGGCTGATGCTGTGTCTGAGGCAGGCTGGTGCTGTGTGTCTGAGGCAGGCTGGTACTCTGTGTCTGAAGCAGGCTGGTGCTGTGTCTGAGACAGGCTGGTGCTGTGTCTGAGGCAGGCTGGTGCTGTGTCTGAGGCAGGCTGATGCTGTGTCTGAGGCAGGCTGGTGCTGTGTCTGAGTGTGCAGGCTGGTGCTGTGTGTCTGAGGCAGGCTGGTGCTGTGTCTGAGTTTGCAGGCTGGTGCTGTGTCTGAGGCAGACTGGTGCTGTGTCTGAGGCAGGCTGATGCTGTGTCTGAGGCAGGCTGGTGCTGTGTCTGAGTGTGCAGGCTGGTGCTGTGTGTCTGAGGCAGGCTGGTGCTGTGTGTCTGAGGCAGGCTGGTGCTGTGTCTGAGGCAGGCTGGTGCTGTGTCTGAGGCAGGCTGGTGCTGTGTCTGCGGCAGGCTGGTGCTGTGTCTGAGACAGACTGGTGCTGTGTCTGAGGCAGGCTGGTGCTGTATCTGAGGCAGGCTGATGCTGTGTCTGAGGCAGGCTGGTGCTGTGTCTGAGTGTGCAGGCTGGTGCTGTGTGTCTGAGGCAGGCTGGTGCTGTGTCTGAGTTTGCAGGCTGGTGCTGTGTCTGAGGCAGGCTGGTGCTGTGTCTGAGGCAGGCTGATGCTGTGTCTGAGGCAGGCTGGTGCTGTGTCTGAGTGTGCAGGCTGGTGCTGTGTGTCTGAGGCAGGCTGGTGCTGTGTGTCTGAGGCAGGCTGGTGCTGTGTCTGAGGCAGGCTGGTGCTGTGTCTGAGGCAGGCTGGTGCTGTGTCTGCGGCAGGCTGGTGCTGTGTCTGAGGCAGGCTGGTGCTGTGTGTCTGAGGCAGGCTGGTGTTGTGTCTGAGGCAGGCTGGTGCTGTGTCTGAGGCAGGCTGGTGCTGTGTCTGAGGCAGGCTGGTGCTGTGTCTGAGGCAGGCTGGTGCTGTGTGTCTGAGGCAGGCTGGTGCTGTGTCTGAGGCAGGCTGGTACTCTGTGTCTGAGGGAGGCTGGTGCTGTGTCTGAGGCAGGCTGGTGCTGTGTGTCTGAGGCAGGCTGGTGCTGTGTCTGAGGCAGGCTGGTG
>NC_091165.1:24124165-24134165 GCF_040958095.1 Procambarus clarkii | reverse complement strand
AGAGATCCTAGTTATGCCCCCCATCCATTACCATAATATTCATCTCACCTTTCAACTCGTCCCTCTCCAGTGATACATTCAAATTCTCGTCTTGGTAACTTAGATCCAGTGTAAAACTATTTTCAGTATTCAGGGTGATAATTGTTGTTGTTTAAGATTCACTACCTGGAGCAAAAAGTCCCAAGTAGCACGGGCTATGGTGAGCCCGTAGTAGGGGTGATAAGTTTTCAGGTCCTTGAAACCTCGATTTGAAAAGTACCTCTTGCTGTCACTCTACCTTCACTGTTGCCTTTGTATTTACCAGCCTCTCATCCACAGTTGTCTCTTCTCTTCCTACTGGGAGGTGTTTGCACTCAGTCTCCAATACCACCAAGACACTTGCTTGAAGTATTTCACAGATCTCCTTATCATTTTCTGTGGCCCCCTCCCCTGGTCACTTGATCACTCCTTTACAGCTTCCTTCTACTATGGCTATGGAGCAGCTTTGTGCATTTTTGACTGTAGCATCAATATCGCTCTTTGCTCCCAGTGTTAAGATCTACGTATTCATTCCCTGACCTCTGGCATCTAGTGTCCCGTTGCCTCTGAACTTTGAACCATGACAATTTTAATCCCTGTTTTTTCTTTTGCTTCTCGGCATTTCCTGTTGAACTATGAGATGACGTTATCTTTTTCATTATGTCTGTTGGACTTAGAGTGTATATCTTCTCAGCCATTGAGCACCGCTTGTCCTGGTCACACAGTGTGGTGTTTACTTCAGACCCAAGACTGAGTTGCCTCGTGTAATCTCTTCTGGTCCTAGCAAATGTCTGTACAATTCCCAACGTCAGTGTGTACTTCAGCACCAGTATACTCCCCAGCTTCAGTACACCCCCCAGCACCAGTACACCCCCCAGCACCAGCACACCCCCAGCACCAGTACACCCCCCCAGCACCAGCACACCCCCAGCACCAGTACACCCCCCAGCACCAGCACACCCCCAGCACCAGTACACCCCCCCAGCACCAGCACACCCCCAGCACCATCTCAGTAGACAAGCAGCAACACCCGGCGAAGAGCAAGACCCACACCGCCCGGGGTCGGCTCCCTCAATCAATAAGCAGTAAACAGGATCTTCACTTGAGCATCGTCTCAGTTTAGTGTTGATCGCCTCGGAGGCCCACGCTCACCCTCCCCGTCTCTCTCTCTCTCTCTCTCTCTCTCTCTCTCTCTCTCTCTCTCTCTCTCTCTCTCTCTCTCTCTCTCTCTCTCTCTCTCTCTCTCTCTCTCTCTGTGTCACATACTTATCATCTTATGCTAATAACCTTCACAGTGGTCTTACTGTAAATGTTTTATGCTGTTCTGTACTCCAAACTGTGCCCATAAAGGTACCTCGCTCGGCATCAATACCTATCGCCACATTTATCAACTTGTTACACAAAAGTTACACTACATTTAGCTGCTCTCTGTGCTAGTATAAAATATTGATTATTGCACCCAACAAAGGTTCTCTTTTTATACTGTTCATTTTCTAGAATGCTCGAGAAAGATCAACTAAAACTAACTTTACTTAGACCTGGTATGTGCGTGTATATATATATATATATATATATATATATATATATATATATATATATATATATATATATATATATATATATATATATATATATATTTATATATATATATTTATATATATATATATATTTATATATATATTTATATATATATATATATATATATATATATATATATATATATATATTTATATATATATATATATAGATATATATATATATCTCGTACCTAGTAGCCAGAATGCACTTCTCGACCTACTATTCAAGGTCCGATTAGCCTAATAGGCCGAGTGATTTTCTTTATTTTCAAAATATTGTTTCCAATTGGTATATTCGAAATATTATTATTATATCATATTAAGAACCAAAAATATTGACTTAGTTATGTTAGTTTAGGTTAGGTTAAGATAGGTTAGGTTAGATAGGGTTGGTTAGGTTCGGTCATATATCTACGTTAGTTTTAACTCAAATTAAAAAAAAAATAATTCATTCATAGTGACGTTTATTTGTTACGCTAATTTGAACCTAGCACCCTGAGAGGCAGAGGAAGAGTAAATACATAAACCCAGTACAACAATATGGTCCCTGCGGTTGGACTGAGAGGAGAGGTGGTTACCTTGTTGAAAGGACGGGGGTAAGAGGGTCCTACACTCTCTCATTAGTGCAACTGGGGTACCACTCGGGGCCTCAACACCATTTCTCTTTTTGGAACGATATATATATTGAAATGTGTGCTGGCTCTTCATTTGGAATGAGTGAAGTAAAGTGCTTCTGCTGTGTCCTGTTTCATATTACAAGCGTGAACAATACAGGTAAAAATATGTTTTGTTTTCTGGTGTACGAAGTTCGTAGCCGCGAGTAAATGACGTTTCCTGCCCCGACTCTAACACGCACACTCACTTTGGTTATAATAATAATAATAATAATAATGGGAGAAGATGAATGAGGAGGCAAGAAGCCACTGGCGGTACAGGTTCCATATGTGAGTAACGAGCAGCAATATGAGGCATGAGTCTCACCGAACCTGAAAATGAGTCAATTTTCAGCACGCATCATGGCTTGTGTGGTGTAATAACACGTCCTAGGGTGTGAGGGTGTGAGGGGGGGGGGGGTGAGGGTGTGAATGGGAGGGTGTGAAGGGAAGGTGTGTGAATGGGAAGGAAGAGGAGGGGTGTGAGGGGAAGGTGTGAGGGGAGGGAAGGGAGATATTGGAAACATAATAATAATAATTCAGCTTATGGTTTGAGGGGGAGTGGGAGGGTGTATTGGAACATGTTTCTTGTACATTGGTGTCTGGCGGTTATGGCAGCGGCGATGTGGTGGTTGTTGGTGGTGGTGGTTGTGGTGGTTGTGGTGGTTGTTGGTAGTGGTGGTTGTTGTGGTGGTGGTGGTTCTGGTGGTTGTTGTGATAGTGATTATTGTAATGCTGGGTGTTATAGTGGTGATATTGTTGTGATCGTAATTGAGGTGGTAGGAATTGTTGTAGTGGTGGATGTTGTGGTGATCGATATAGTAGTGGGTGTCTTAGCGATTGTGGTTGTGGCAGAAGTGATCATGATAGTGGAAGCAGGGATTGTAGTAGTGGTCGGTGTTTTATTGTTGTGGTGGATGTTACGGTAGTAATGAGTGTTGTGGTGATTGTGGTAGTGATGACAAATGACTGTGGTAGCAGTGGCTTCGTCACGGAGGATCATGTAGTGGCGTTGTCTCTGTCAGTGGTGGTGGTGACTTGTGGGGCCCACCAGTGAACATTCACATAAGAGAACACGTGATGTTCTTACTGCATGTGTGGAAGAACAGTAAAATGTAAACGATTCTTTTTTCCTTCACCAGTTCTTAAATGCTCTTATTGTGCTCACGCATACTGCTCTCTACATTGCTTTTTTTTCAGCAGTAGGTTATTTGTACATCATTAGCGGCGCACGTCTTCCAGAGACGTAATTACCCGGTCTACAGACCAAGCACTCAGCCTCCCGTTCTTCTCTACCACTTAGGAACACGAGGGGGGGGGGGAGGAAGGAACACGGGGGGGGGGGGAGGAAGGAACTATCAGGGGGGGAACGCACAAAGCTATTACGGCTATAAAGCACTGGGAAGGGGTCAGGATAAGGATTTGGGATGGGACGGTGGGAAGAAATGGTGCCCAACTACTTGGACGGTCGGGGATTGAACGCCGACCTGCATGAAGCGAGACCGTCGCTCTACCGTCCAGCCCAAGTGGTTGGACTGGACGGGGGAGCGTCCTTAGATCTGCTGTGAGTTCAAAATTTAGCGTTGGTGTTGTATTTTGTGGTCGTAAAATCTGTATCTACGAAGATGGATAAATAAAATTAAAATGTCTGTCTGTGCGAGGCTGGAGGCCAGACGCTTGGGGCTAGCTTCATCCAGCTCTTCCTAGGTATTGCTGTTGGGCACGTGTCCAACATGGACTCATCGGGATTGTTGTCAAAGAAAGCAGAGCCAAGTGACACTGTGCCAACGTCACCCCCCCCCCCCATGAAGATCTTGCAATACTGTATGACTCGTTTCTTAATTAAATTATTATTATTATTATTGGGAAAAATCTTACACGTCACGTAAGTGTGATTGCTCTCTGTGAATTGAAAGAAGAGCGTCAGAGGTAGAACATTCCTAGACAACAGAGCCAGAGTACACGAGGGGCGTTGTGTGGAAACCCTGGTCCAGCTTCAGTCGAAGCCTCAGGAGCCCTCGAGGGTTCAGCAGAACCCCAGGTTGCAATCCTTTTACCATGTCGTGACCATTATTATTATTATTATTATTATTATGATATTTGTAATATCAGAAACTGTATGTGTTCATCACCACAAACATTAAAAAAATCTAATCATAATACTTACCCTTTAGAAAAGGGGGTCGGGGACCTTTCTTGGGTATTACCTCAAATTTGTTAATGTTAAAATGATATTACTCCCAGACTTGAAGGTAAACATAAACACGCCAATGCTAATTACTCTTAAAAGTGCTCCAGAATTAATACAAGACTTAAACAGCCTCACATGCTGTAATAAGAAGAAACACACATTCAGATTAATAAAAAGGATTGAAGAAGTGAAGCATTTAATTCAATATATTTCCACTTCAGGTTTTTGAGGAAATAGGGCCATTTAATTTTGTTATCAAACAACATTGGGATATCAGGTCTTTTGATGTCAAGAGCAGCTTGGATGCCGTCTTCGGAGGTTAAACGTTTCCGAAAATTTTCACAACTCGCTTGATATAAAAAGTTTAACAAATTTATATATTTGTATCATTTTTTATCCCTCATTACCCAACAAAATTAAAATTTGTACTCCATTTGGGTGAACTTGTTCGTCGACCCCTACATTAAACACCGCAAAAACTTAAGATCTGTTTTCCTTTAGACTTTATGAATTGTGTGTTAATGAAACGACTATGTGGGAAGTGTTCTTATAGTGTTATAGATGTGTGATGTTGTAGAAGGGGGAAGAGGAGGGAGAGAAGGAGGAGGATAAGGACGAGAGGTGAGAGTGGGGAGTAATTGGAAGGGGGCGAGGGAAGGTAGGTGGAGAAGTGAGACATACAGACCCGGGCACTACCGGGTACTCCATCTCGTATATGATCGTAATTCGTCTCTTCTTCCAAATCATATCCAATGCTGCCTTAAACGTGCCTATTAGCTCCTCACTCCAACCATTCTCACCATCCATTAATCCGAGAGAAAAGCAGATAATAAGTTTGTCTCTATTACCCAACATAATATTGTCTATCCTGTCAATTATATACAACTTCTGCTCCAGCAAGACACTCCCTCGTTTCGTAAAAATAATCCCTATCTATGTAATTAACTTGGGAGTCCCCAACGACCATAACTTTCTTACCTGTTCAGAATTGTTTTGTAGGCCTCCATTTTGCCCACGTGCTGCCTGTTTCACTCTTTCCTGGCTACCTCCAGCAGGGTCGCCAGCTTCGCCTTCTGCCAGTCCATCTGCCCAGTATGATTCACTGGCCCTGGACACTCCCGTACACTGCCTGTTTCTGCTCATAGCGTAAGGACATGAGACATTACTGTGTGGACGATCGCTAGGCGCAATTCCTATTTGCCAACGGAGAGAGAGACACCGTTGAAAGACACCTCCACCCTTCACGAGAGCTAACCTAACACTGGCGGGCTGACCATAGGATCAGGAGATGATTAGAGAACTCAACATAACCACACTAGAAGAGAGAGAAGGACCAGATGTGACATGATCACATTATTTAAAATATTGAAACTAATAGATGAAGTGGATAGATACACTTTCCCTTCTGATGAGGGATAGAACGAGGATAATTACTGCGTCAAGAGGTTTCATAACTATGAGGTCCTTAGAGCTACACTTCCCGTATACCCTCGTGTAATCACACACTCACATATGATACTCAAAATGGTTTTACACACCTGTAAAGGTTTCACGTCTTGCCAGGACGAAGCAGTTGGCCAAGACTGGAGGGATAGCAGTAGGCGGTAGACGGGGCGACCACAGCGGAGAGCCAGAAACCCTTCACTTACCTCCAGGAAAACACTGACGAGGCTCAAGGAAGTCTCAAGGAAGTCTCAAGGAAGTGGAGCCTCGCAGCCGTCATATGTAAGGCGATACGAGGAAACTTGTTAACCCGCGTACTTAAGAAAGTCAGATTACCGCGGCACCAAACACCAGGAGGCGACTGATGTTTGGTCCGCCCAGACCAGCAGTGTGTGGAGGTCTGCTCGTCCATACTGTTCACATGCAGACCTCTAGGAACCGGTCTCGCGGTCTGGTAGTTTCTAAACTGCACCTGACGAGGTGACTCAAGAGGTCTAGTATGGATATGTTGTGTGTGTGGGTCTCAGGAGACTGACTAGGGATTTTTCCCCTATTATCCCGTTAGCTCACTCGACTTCCACTTTAGTTACTACGGACATTTCACGCACTTATCAGAAGAATGGCCCAATAAAGACTGGTATGAGCGACAACCAATATTTTAGGTTGTTAACCGGATGGCTCACCAGAGATTCATTCCGGGGACTACGACTAGTTTGCTTTCTCTCCCGAAGTGCTCGCTGGAGATTCATTTCAGTTGAAGGGTTTTCAGTGGGTGGGCCGGAAACCCTCCTGTGGAAACTCAACCCCAGTGATGCCCATCTTGTGGGGTATGGGGACAGTCTTGGAATGTACTCACGTAGTTGTGCTTGCGGGGTGTTGAGCTTCGGCCCTCTGGTCCCGCCTCTCAACTGTCAGTCAACTGGTGTACAGACTCTTGAGGTAATTGGGCTCTATCATATCTATATTTGAAACTGTGTATGGAGTCAGCCTCCACCACATCACTGTCTAATGCATTCCATTTGTTAACTACTCTGACACTGAAATTGGTGAACATGGCGACGGGAGGAGAGACGCCAAGCTTTGTTTAGACAGATAGACTGACAGTTTATGTTTAGATAGATAGACTGACAGTTTATGTTTAGATAGATAGACTGACAGTTTATGTTTAGACAGATAGACTGACAGTTTATGTTTAGATAGATAGACTGACAGTTTATGTTTAGATAGATAGACTGACAGTTTATGTTTAGATAGATAGACAGACAGTTTATGTTTAGATAGATAGACTGACAGTTTATGTTTAGATAGATAGACAGACAGTTTATGTTTAGACAGATAGACTGACAGTTTATGAGTCCTGAGGCACTACAAGGTTCTTATAACAAGCCTTGGGTAGTGAAGTTTCGAAGCTCGTAAACTGTTTAGTAAATGAAGATGGCCGCCATGATTAACGAAAGATGTACAGGTTTCGTAAGTAGTTGCGCAAAAGCTTGATGAATCCGGGCTGTGGTATGTAATTTACACACATACCACTCTATTTGTGACCATGAACGACCGGTGGACGGAGACGTTCGTGATGAAGTGACTGTGTTGTCTGATCTTGATCATGATCTTAACATCACTCCAACCTGCTATATAGTCTATATCATCTTCGGCAAACTGTAATCCACTTTTTTCTCAATTTCATTTAGAATGTGATCATGTACAGAAGGACCACATCTATACAAACCGGTGTTAGGACTACAGTCCCATGACCACCAAACTGTGTATATATCCCTTGATTCACTGGACTGTTGCCACATATAAACTGTGCTGGTTGCCCACCACTGGCTTTAATAACACAGACGGCCTCAAGTAACAGGTAAACAGGTAAACGGGTAAACAGTTACAGGTAAACGAGGATGGTACACAATGTCTGGCAAGCTGGCGTAAACACCATAGCTTCCTTTAACAACGCATAGTCATAGTCATTAGTCTTTTCTAAGCCTCTGCAGTATCAATATGTGTGGGCGTTGAGTTTGTCAAGTGTTCAGTAAAACATCTGCTTCATATAAGGTTCTGAAACTGTTGATTATCAGGATGGATGACTCAAGTGTGTCACTGATTGCAAATTGGTACAAAATGATGAATTGAAAGTTAATAAAATTCAATTCAGTTGCGAGATCAGTATAGTGAACATTGAACATTAAACTCTTGACATTTCAAAGAGCTTCAGTAAATGTGTTGTGTTAATTCCAGCTGTAAATTGACTTTTGGACAAGGCAAGCAAAATTATATAGTTGTAAAACTTTCTGTGGGCTTATAATTATATTTTACGTTTGACAATTATAATTACATATATTTAGTCGATTTACAGCTATTTGAAAGGTCCTTTCCCGCCAAGCACACACCGAAACTACGACGTTGGTACAACGTTCGAACAAGATTTAACACCTCCTAACCAGTTATAACAACCAATATAGCAAGTTGTAACAACGTTCTAATACGTCATAAATACGTTAAGCCAAGTTATAACAATTTTATTACAAGTTGTAACAAGCGGAAAATAGAGACAGTTTCGGTTTGTGTTTCCAGGGTCAGAATTGCTAAAGTATTTTTTCCATTCTATTTACCAAATTTTAATAAGACGTTTTAAAGTAGAAAAATTAACATTATATCAGTTACAAATGAATTAAGACGTGACTCGGTAGACCCATCAATGGGTGACGACCTATTAGTTCCAGATAATAGTCTAGAACTCATGACTGTGCGTTCTAGACTGTTCCCCATTTTGTTATCGAGTGTTCCTGGTGTTCCTATGTTGCCAGGATCTGAAGTACAAATAGGCTACAACTATCAACAGAGCATCTGTGTACCTCTTGTTAACATTAATCTTATAAGAGATGTATATAATCTCATTCTTAGAAATGTTAATTGCGGAGGCCACGCTGACGTCTCAGTGGCTTCTGTTGTCATGTGTGGGTGTACCCAACGACGAATATTACTTATTCTCTCTCAATAAACTTGAAATATTTCTAATGATATTGAATGTTAAAGCAATCTAAAAAAGTGGTCTAATAATGTCTTATGTTGAGCTCAACTTTACTCATCGCTTGGAGTCAGAGTCAACCCTTCAATAGCTGTCCACTCATATTAGGGATAACAGATTATATAGTTATAATAGGCTGAAAATTGGTATGTGTATGCAGGCGATGAGTCACAATAACGTGGCTGAAGTATGTTGACCAGACCACACACTAGAAGGTGAAGGGACGACGACGTTTCGGTCCGTCCTGGACCATTCTCAAGTCGATTGTGAGAATGGTCACAATCGACTTGAGAATGGTCCAGGACGAACCGAAACGTCGTCGTCCCTTCACCTTGTAGTATGTGGTCTGGTATGTGTATTACCGAAACCTGTAGAAACAAGGTATTATATGCTCACAACTGTCCTCCCTGAGAGTAAACATGCGTCTTGGAGAATGGCAACCAAATTTTAACATTTTGTTATCCACGGGAATATGATTGGTGTGGCGAGAAGACCTTCAACGTACAAAATTAACAGTTGCAGAATTCTCCATAAGAACGATCTTATTGACGTTATCTCTAAAGTGACGGCTTTGAAGATACGTGTTAAAAACCTGTTCTCTTTTGCATACGTAAAACGAATCAGAGCGCGGAAGCGCGGTTTTTAACATGGGATTTCCAGGTGGACTAATCTAAAATAAAGTTTTTCTTGGCTACAAATAATATTTCTTATTTCATCAGTTTCCACATTCGTAAGGTCTTCATACTTGGTGATTCCCTGTTGATCAGATCATAAGATCGCTCGTGCAAGTCCATATTAGTTTATAACTGACGACGAGTGGCAAGTTCCCCTCATCCTCCGTGTGTGAGGTGGGCGGCATCTCACACTTCCTGGATCCTGGACACTCCTTGACGAGAGTACCCGCTCCAGCACCCTAGACCGGTTGTAACACAATTGTACTGTCTGTAACAGTTCTTAGCAGCCTCCCACGCTAAATGACACGTGTCGGGCATGTTCAAGTAGAGTAACAGCTGCTGTTGTTGCAGCTGTTGCTCTGCTGGTACAGCTGTTGCTCTGCTGGTACAGCTGTTGTTCTGCTGGTACAGCTGTT
>NC_091165.1:24106769-24123665 GCF_040958095.1 Procambarus clarkii | reverse complement strand
CTCGAGGAAATATATATATGTTTATCTTTCAGAATGTTTGGTAATATGTTTATTGTTTGTGATGTGTGTCTATGTATGTATTAACACGATGTACTGAACGGGGTGAGAATAGCTTGAGCTACCTCATCCCTTTGTGTGTATTTGACCTCAATAAACTTATTTCAATTTCAATTCAATTTCAATCCCCAGCGGACAAAATATGATGGACTATAAATCATAGCGGCTCACAAACAACCACGTTTTCCGTGCGAAGAGCCATCGGTTAGGCGAGATTCGGGAATTTTAGTACAGCATTTTCTGTCCGTTGTGACAACTAGTGAGAATGGGCTGGGAAGATAGTAAAGGAAGGGGGAGGGAGCCAGGGAGACAATGAGGGAAGGGGAGGGAGAGAGTGAGGGGAGGGAAGGGAGAGAGTGAGGGGAGGGAAGGGAGAGAGTGAGGGGAGGGGAGGGAGAGAGTGGTGTGGAGCGCATTGAGTGGAAATATACTTTATCCTCCATTAAGTGTGGTGTTCCACAGGGTTCTGTCATGTCACTGTTCTTCCATATTCTCTAAGAATATTCACTAAATCTCACATTTGCTGTTCCTTTCTATGTTTCAACTTAGTGCCATCTATCTTTGAGGCATTTGGAAATAGATACAACTCTCTCTCCTTTACCTATTACATTTAATCAAATTCCATCCAATAAGTTTTATTTAGAAAGCTTTATTCGAACCTCAATTCCTTATCAGAATCTAAAACATCACAATAGCAGTCGATGTTTCGTGAAACCCTCATGGAGCATGTGTGCTTGTGTGTGGGGAGGTGGGGGGTGGTGTGGTTGTTTGTGGGGGTGGGGGTGTGCTTGTGTGTGGGGGTGGGGGTGTGCTTGTGTGTGGGGTAGGGGGTTTGTGTGTGGGGGTGGGGGTGTGCTTGTATGTAGGGGGTGGGGGTGGGAGGAACGAGGTGAAGGCTCGTGTGTGGAGTGTAGTGAGCACATGGTATGTTGAGTGGGGTGTCACTGGTTGTAAGTCACACCCGTCACAGCTTAGTGGTCCATTTATTGGCCCCACACACCGTCCGTCACGTCCCTGGTCAAGTGGTGGTCGGGTGGGGCCGGCCTGGCGGGCCAGGGGACCAAATACACCCAACAGACAGACGGGGCAGCGCACCCGCTCCCAGGGAACACCTTATTCTCTCTTGGCATAGGCCGAATTCCCACTGTCGTAAGCCTTCCCGCAGACTTCGAAATCGAAATCATGCTTTTATAGTCCCGTCCGGTGTCTTCGTCCGTCAGAATCGAATACATAGTTGGCCCAACTGACCACAAGTTCGAACTCGTGACCATGGGAACAGAAAACGCGTTTATCGTAGCTCAGTACCTTTGACCACCGCGGAAGACTATATTACAACAGACGTGTTACAGAGCTCATAGTAACAACAACAACCTTGGCAGTATTCGGCAGTATTCTAACTCGTAGTCCGCGGAGGCTCTTAATACTCACATAACAGAAGAGGAGAAGAAAAACGCCACGACAGAGTATGTAAGGACTGCGCACGTGCGACTATCTGTGTTGTTACCACAATAACAACGGCCAGGAATGTAAACCTTAGCATTGACATTATACAACTAAATGTTCATCCGTCTGCCATCCTGCCACAGAGACGAGACTCCTGTGCTCTTTAGGAACCACAAATAAGCACACATATCAAGAAGAGCTGTGGTTTAACAGGACAGCTCCTAAAAGATGTCGGCACTGTCAATAACGCTGTACGCTGGAGAACCAGTACCAGGAGACAGCCAGGTATACTGGAGAACCAGCACAAGGAAATTGAAAACAAGTCAAATTAATGTAAATGAGCGAAGCGTGTAAGAAAAGAGAAAGAAGAAGAAGCTTCAGTTCCTTATAGAAGACAAGTGGCAAGAACACGAATACATATTACCGGCCCAAGTGATGAGCAGGAAGAGCCAGTCAGGAGAATAAGACTCATCAGAGGGCAGTAAGTAATTATCAAAAGAAGGCACCAAGCCGGGAAGGCTGTGTAGATCTCATCAGAGGGAAGTGAGAACGTATAAGAAAGAAGACAAATAACCGCACATCGAAGGACAGGAGACAAGCGCGCGCTTGAGACTGTCTCTACTAGTGGTGATGACTTTAAGTGGTGGGTGCACCACTACCATCCACGCACCACCTCTACCCCGCCTACTTGCGGCATGACACAAACAAGACAAACACTACTAAATTGTGGACGATACATGTGCAAAACACACCAGACAAAAGAGGTGAAATGCGAGCCTCAAAAAATAAAAAAAATATTGATCGCTTACAAGGAACTCGATCGTGTACTTAATCTGGGGTTTGAGCTGAGGTCATCCTATCTACAACACTCGGCTCGAATGGCTGTCTCTGCCGACCCTGGTGCACGCATCAACACATTGGGTTTTTTTTATATTTATCTATATAATTTGATGTGAGAGTGGACCTAAAATTAGACATCTTCAAATGATGATACCAATCTGTCTGTCTGTCTGTCTCTTTCTCTCTCAACAGTTTCGTGTCAACGACCATAAATTTGAATCTCAAGTGTTGCTAACTATATGAAAACTATACTGACATAGAGTGCCACAAGCAGCATACTCTACACACACTTGAAGATGCTTCTCGGTAAATGCAGTCAGCTGTGAGAGCAAAGATAAGTGTGGGGTTATAAGCCGGCGGGTGTCACGACCAGTGAGTGCCTGGAGGAGTCCCAACATGGCGCATGATACCATCGCTGACAAGACGGCAGTAAAGGAGTCGGTGTGCATTGCTTATTTATGTTAACGAAATAAACTAGTGAACAAAGATAACGGGATCGCAAGGTTTATTACGTCAAGGATGGTAGTGAGCAAGAGAAGCAAATGACGTAAGTCGTTTGCTTACATCCAGGCGGGCAGGAGGTTGTCGCCGCCTACTGACTGTCACTTGTCTGGAGGTTATCGCCGCCTACTGTCACTTGCCTGGAGGTTATCGCCGCCTACTGTCACTTGTCTGGAGGTTATCGCCGCCTCCTGACTATCACATCTAGAAGCTCAGTGCCAGACTCTGGGTTGGTTCTTTAACATCTGCATGATATCTTTGTAGAACTCTGATCCTCAAGAAGCCTCTGCTTAGTTATCTATCGAACTGTTTACACCCTAGCTTAACTTTAGCAAGAATAACATTATGATACTTCAAACGTGACTTCGAAATCTAATATATCAAGTCTTTTATACAAAATAATGGGTCAAGAACTGAACCCTGAAGTTCGCTCAGCTAAGAAAGTTACAGCCTTGATAAGTCAGTTACATATTTTGTTAACATATACATTAACAGTCCACTCGTAGCTTATATCGCACTAACATGCGCCAAGAGGCTGTAATACGATAAGTGAGTTGTAGTTAGATTATTGTTTATTATCATTTCCATCTTGTGGGTGCGTGGCAGAAAGGTTTCAGTGTATATATATATAAAATAAAGAAATAATTGCAATATATATTATTGTGCCGTGAAATATACACCCTCCGAAGTTCAATCAGACTGGATAGTTTCCGAGAGAGTATTAAAGTCTCTGTCTTACACAATCGCCAAACATCACTTACATAATATCGGGCACTGGGCAAATCCTTGTCTCAGCGTTTGTTGCCAAGCTCATTATTTTTTTATGTTTTCGTGATGTGTAAAATGTCGCATGTAGAGTGAAGCTAACAGATCCCACGAGACTAACCCCAGCAGCACCCAAACAGAGAGGATGGCGAGACACGAGAGAGTGTAGGCTTGGTGTAGCGAAGGTCGCATGCTCCTCCTACCACAACACTAAACGATGCCAAACACCACGTGCTGCCCGACACGCCCTAAACCCACGAAAGGTCACATCAGGACGGCGCTCTGTCTCCTGGGGGGTGGTGTCCCACCCTAAGGGCGAGGCATAACACCCCCCCTTTTCCTCCCGGAGCAGCATCTCCCCAAGCTCTAATACTCAAATATAACTTCTAGCACTGTATATATCACAGAATCTGTTCTACCCTTCAGATGTTTATAGAGTCGCTTGTCCTCGCTGTTCTTCGGGTACGTTTGATGATGGTAAAGGCGAGACCAGGGGTGAGGATTTAGTAAGGGGAGAGGAGGAGACATGATGAGGGGAGGGGAGGGGGAATGGGGTGAGGGGTTGTAGGAGTGTGGGAGCAGTTACCAGGTCAGGCACAAGGCGTCGTTGTGCACGCACCACCACCCCACCCAACCTCCCAGACACACTCACACACACACACACACACACACACACACACACACACACACACACACACACACACACACACACACACACACACACACACCATTTAAAATACTCATGTAATCAGAGTAAAATTCCGCGATTCAATTACAATTATACTGATATAAATGTTATCCACTTATCTTATTAAATCTTATAAATTGTTATATTAAATTCAATAATAATCAAATCTATTGAAAACTGTTGACATGTGTTCAAAAGTGATATTTTTTTCAAGTTAGAATTGGTGTAGAGGTCGAATCATGGTTTCAGTTGGTGCCTAGTTCAGCTTGTTCCCGGGACAAACACGGCTAGTTGACGGCACGCGACACATAAACCAACGAAGCCACGATGTATTGGCTCAAACGAGAAGTGATGCAGCTATTCACACTGAACTGCACGTGTGCCCTTCACAATTCTAGATAGAATTCAAGAGTGGTTAGTTTTAATGCGTCCAAGGGGGCACATTTCAGTTGCTGAGGGCATCGGCGCAGTGAAGTATTGCGCTCAGGGCACTAGACAACCACTGGATTACTTAGTGAAGTTCTATATATTTTTGTTTCACTGATCAAGACTACTAGAGTTCTACGAAGTAATTTCATACACAGAAAGGAGGCGCTCTTCAGGCGACCTAAGCCACTATGTGATGAATTAACGCGTCCGAGGTGAAATATTAACTACAGTCCTAAGAGTAGGGATAAGTCAGGCCGAAGCTGCACATCTCCTCTCAGCAAACATTCCAGTAACATCGCCTCCAGACACACCCAACACCTTCTTCAAGAGCTTAACACCTTCTTCAAGAGCTTATAAGTGGATCAATTTATTTTGTTAAGACCTCCAATTTACGGATTTTCAGTTCTGTCTAGACGGTACATAAATGCAGCTTTATATTCTACCATGTAATAAGCCTGAACAAAACTGCAGATGACGTAAGTCAATACGAACAAAAAAATACAAAATAAACATTGCAGTGAGCATATAGACAAATGCGAGGCAGACTTTATTTAGACCCAAATATTTATAATCGTGCATCTGCCGCCTCTAAATTTTAATTTTTTTTTTTAATTTTGCCCCGAAGGGCGAGTTTATTGGGCAGCGCCACTCATTTTGTGAGTGGACACACCGCCATAGCAGCATGTACAACACTCCCCAATAGGAAGAAAACCCGCTGGGTTGTTCATCCTGTCACTTGTACCCAGACACAGCTGGGACTTGCTTAACTGCCTCTATTTAACATTTTTTCACAGTAATACTTGGCATTTATCAGTAATGCAACTAAATTATTGAACCAAATTTTACCGGCCTGTAATGATTGGATATTTTCAAAACACATATATCTAAAACATACATATTATATATATATATATATATATATATATATATATATATATATATATATATATATATATATATATATATACATATGTATATATATATATATATATATATATATATATATACATATGTATATATATATATATATATATATATATATATATATATATATATATATATATATATATATATATATATATAACAGCTTACTCAAAGTTAAGTCCCAATAAAGCTGGGGAGTAACATTAACTTCCTCTAACTAAAGATTCTGGATATAACACGGAGAACCTTATTGGCTATATATTGCACTCTATTTGAAATCGTCTTTTAATTTATTTATACTGTTCCTATTCAATGAAAAAATCGCTTATATTATGAACATTATCGGTCGTAGCTCTAGATTAATAACTCACAAGGTTCATCACGCTTGCTGCTCTCTACTTCCTTTTATATCCTTTTGTAATAACTCCCTGTTCAATGTTTACTGTGCTAACTTTTATGTTATCAGTTAGACATGGTAACTCTTTGTTATCTGCTAACTATGCTAACTCCCTGTTATATTCTAAACATGCTAATTCTGTTACATGCTAAATCCCTCTTATCATGTTAATTATGCTAATTCCCTGTTATTTGATAAACATGCTAACTCAATTAAAGTTTAGTTTATCAACAACAACAACAGTTAATAAGTTAAACTGAACAATAGTAAATTAAAAAGGCAATGCTTTACGAATTGCATTAAAAACCCGTTTTTGTTGAATTAGGAAAATAATTTGCTACTCAATAACCTTTCAAATATATACTGGTTATTAAATGTTCTCATCAATTTGAAAGTAATGCATAAGCATGTGATGCATTTGTATTAATACCATCACCCTTACGATTATCAAGTGTCTATAACTACCACAGTGAATGTATATCCTCTGAATTGGTCGACCGTTGACATGCTGTTCAGAGAGAGACAAGATGGAGCCATCTGCTCGGTCGACTAGGCAAACGTCATTTTATTTTATTTTTCGAAGCAAATGCGCTTTATTAGGCGAAGTAAGGACAGGCGAGGTTTGGTTAAGCTAGGCTTCGTTAGGCTAGGCTAAGTTAGGTATTGGTTAAGTTAAATTTGGTTAGTTATGTCATCAAAGTACGAATATCAAGTAGATATACATACACAGTGGTAGGCATACAATCAACTTATAATAATCAATAATCTTTCCTTCAATTGATGTCAATTGATAACGGCTATAGTTAACGGCTCGGGATGTCCTATTTTTATTTAAATTTGATCTAGGTTAACAACTCTCCACGTTAGTGGTATAACTCCCTATTTTTTGTAGTCATTGAACAGGCATGTTAGAAACAACTTGCCTCGTTAAGGACCACTAAAGTGGCGACGTCACAACATCTGTGGGGATTATATAAGACTGACGACAATAACTGTGGATTATATAAGACTAACGACAATAACTGTGCGGATTATATAAGACTGACGACAATAACTGTGCGGATTATATAAGAATGGCGACAATAACTATTTGGATTATATAAGACTGAGGCTTCACGACAACTGTGAAGGTTATATAAGACTATATATATATATATATATATATATATATATATATATATATATATATATATATATATATATATATATATATATATATATATAAATCCCAGTCTTATTATTATTATTATTATTATAGATATGTTCAATATTATCTGATGATAATTATGCAGTTATTTTCTAGTTTGCTCATTTTATAACATATATTAACAGGAAATAGTGCTGTTACAAATAAAAGGGATGAAACCTAAACCCGTTCTTACTAAACATTAACAAATCTGCCTGAGTTCCTTTACGGCGGAATAAGACAAAATACCTAAAGTAGTGCCAAATTCAATTCTTCCAGCTTTGAAGATGTTCTTAAAGTCAATTTTTTACAGTAAACAAACAGCAAACAAATAAATTGTGGATACGTGTTGTAATTTTGATGTCATTGTTCTATAAATGATTAAATGTTGAGCTTATTTGTGTAACGTTTCGAGCCTGCTAACAGGAGCACTCCTATTTTTGTTATCGTCAACAGACATCATGTAAATGGAACAGAATTTACCCTCTGCAACCAGCCCGTTATCCTAAGGTTTCCCAACGTCAAGAAAACGGTCAATTTAAAGTGTCCTCTCCTAACCTATCAGAGGGCCTAAAGCAGAAAACGGGACAGTACGTCACTTTCGCGAGCCCCTTCCATTTTCTAGTACGACAATTTTTGGCCCTATGTAACGCATACCATCGAAATGCGACGTTCTTTGTAAGAGGAAAGATCGCTGTAACACTAGTCATGTAAAGAAGACCCCTCAGTTATATAAATGGTTAATACAACTCGCCCCATAAGGGTCAGAGGAGATGAAACTGTATGCAAACCCAGACAGTGTTGGCTATGTTTATGAATACGATAAGTGGTGGGAGGGAGGGTGGGGGGGGGGTGCTTGTGGGCGGTGGGTGGTGACTGGTGGGTGGCAGCTGCCTGAAAGAGGGCGACCATGGTGTCAAGTTAAGCAATACTATTCCCAGCTGTGCTTAACTTTAATTTGTTATTTTGTGGAGCTATTGAAATCATTACTCTTCAGAGAAATGCAGCTAACATCTCAGTAAAAACACTAACTGGGGATACTTTAATTCATGGTTTACTTTAGAATATGTTTTATTCGAAGTGTGATTGAAGTTGGTATTCTGTTAGGCTTAATTTTGCCTTGTATGTCAACCGTAGTATTTGATTTACTTTCCCTTAATAATTTAAAGCGTCTGTTGTAAGATAAGTTTCAGATGCATTAATTACATAAATTACACCTCGTGAAAATTGACGACATAAACAAAATATTAGCCTGCGACACAGATGAATCTAATCCTTATGTATTATATAATAATTTATCAATAATTTATCGACCTTCCTAAACAATTCCAGCTTGCTGTTTAATTTTTTTTCTAAATTGCATTAGTCAACGTTTTGCCATTTTTTTCTGATAACAAATGTGTCAAGTGATTAATAATGACGTGTTCTTGAACATTTGTGTTTGCCTAACTTCCCTAAGTTGGTGTTCTAGGATGTAAAGCTTAGTTCTCAAGAATTCAACCCGCAACGTGAATTATTTACCTCGTAGTCTAGTCCACGTCGATTTCAATTTGAAATTGCGAATTATAACATGGAAACAAGATCGCCAATAATCGAGAGGCAGGCATAATGGCGTTTACCATAGTATATTATGTTGGCAGAGTATGACAGATTAAAGTGGTGGAATTTTTATGTTAGTAGTTTTAGTAAGTGTTTATGGGGTATTCTTTAGATATATTTAACGTAATCTGTATAAAATGCTTTATAATCTTGTATTATAAAATCAATTAAATGTTTTATATAGAAGACTGTATATCAATTTAGTTATTACATAATAATGTGTGAAATTAGAATCTGTGCTATATCTATTAATGTGCTGTTTAGTGTTTTTTTCAGTTTTGAAATTCAGTACATAATCAGCTGCTGGCTACCAGTGTGTGATTGGTACCCGTGTTTAATGTGATTCGGTGTGACCAAAAAAAATGTTATTTACATAGTGACCTCATATGGTTTTTAAATTGGTTCTTGTGACCTTGAATGGATTGAGAGCAGTATGGCGATGATCTGGTAAGGAATTAGAAATTCCATATGTAATGGATGTACATGGAAAAAATATAATGGACTCCTATTATACACTGAGAACCGTGAAGTGGTAGCATCATATACACAAGGAGGAGTTTAGTGAATAAATCCAACAGGAGCCTTGGTTAGGGTTCAAACCTATGCGCTGGGTGTTCCCAGGCAAGCTCTAGTCGACTGCGCCACGACATGGTAAAAAGAATTGCAACCTGGAGTTCTTTTACCATGTCGTGGTGCAGTTGACTAGAGCCCGCCTGGGAACGTTCGAACATAGGTTCGAACCCTCATCAAGGCTCCTGTTGGATTTGTTCATTGATATATCACGTTAATGTGATTTCTCTGTGTATAGAAGAGTTTAGTGATAACTTAGCATCCCCTGGGAGCAGTGAGGTGCTGACCTGGGAGCGGTATAGCCTATGGTGACCTACTGTACTCAAAGTATATCTGGTGACCTAGCATGATCTGGAAGTATACCTGTGACCTAGTGAAACCAGGAAGTATACTTTATGACCTATAGTAGTATGACCTAAAAGTATACTTGGTGACCGAGTATGACCTGTAAGTATACTTGGTGATCTAGTATTATCTAGCCAGCCCATCCTCCTAAAATAAAAGTACTTATAGTAACTATTTGGTGGAAAGTACCAATAAGTAGTGATGGATCACCAGACAGTTGACTGCTGTATTATTGAATTTGGACAAACCGGAAACTTTTATACAGCAATATAAATATAAGACCTAGCCTAACCTCTCCTAACAATTCTAGAACTAATGCACGCTATTCTAGGCCTAATATAGTACATATATATGTGCTATATTACGCCTAGGAATATTTACATTTGGTTTTTAGCTTTATTTTTTCCGGACTATACAATTAATAGTACAAAAAGTGATTTACAGCCGGTCCATCAGTACATATTGGCACTTGGGACCAAACAGTTATTTTAAGTTCAGTACTATCCTTTCAGGAGGATGGGTTGGATCTGGACGTGTGCATAGTGACCTAACATGGTCTAGAAGTATATCTGGTGACCTAGTATGCTCTAAAAGTATACCTGGTGACCTAGTATGGTCTGGAAGTATCCCTGGTGCCCATACTATGATTTGGCTGTAGTATACCTGGCTTTGCGCCGTGGAGAGGCCACTCTAGACCGACAACCAGAGCGCAAATCCATAGTCTCCTGAGACTGGTGGATGTCTACTACTACTACTATACCTGGTGAACTAGTATGACCTGGAAGTATACCTGCTGACCTAGTATGACTTGGCAGTGTGCCTGGTGACCTTTTATGATATAGAAGCATACCTGGTGACTTAGTATTGTCTAATAGTATACCTGGTGACCTAGCATGACATGTTTGTATACCTGGTAACGTATTGTGATCTGGTAGTGTATCTGATGACCTAGTATGGTCTAATAATATACCTGGAGATCTAGTATGATCTGGACGTATACCTGGTGACCTAGTACGACCTTTGAGCAGTGCGTCTTGCAATCTGCTATGAAGAGCAAGCAATGTAATGGTGAACTAGTTTTGCCTGGGAGCAAGTGTAATAATGAACTAACATGGGCGAGGTAGGTCTAGTGACTTCTCACGAGTGAGGGTCAGTGTAATGACCTATTTGATGAGATCAGTGTAATGACCTATTTGATGAGATCAGTGTCATGACCTATTTGATGAGATCAGTGTCATGACCTATTTGATGAGATCAGTGTAATGACCTATTTGATGAGATCAGTGTAATGACCTATTTGATGAGATCAGTGTAATGACCTATTTGATGAGATCAGTGTAATGACCTATTTGATGAGATCAGTGTAATGACCTATTTGATGAGATCAGTGTAATGACTTATTTGATCGTCTTGTGTATAGGTAAGTCCGGTGTATCTGTGGTCAATTATAGCTGATGAGTGTAGAGACCAATCATGGGTACGGCTAGTGTATTGGTGATCGTTCATGGTTGAGGTCAGTGTAGGTAATGGTTGAGGTCAGTGTAGTTGTAAATTATCGTGGGTAAAGTTAGTGTAGTGGTGAGGCAGGATGTGTGTGTAGTGACGAGTACTCACCACCGCCGCCATATCCGTCGTAGTAGTCTTCTTGGGGTTTGGGCTTAGGGTCTGCTGCGGCCCATGGCGTAACAGAGGCGAGCAGGAGCAGCAGCAGGAGTAGGGAGGGCAGCGGTGGAGGCCGCCAGGCGGGCGCTTGGAGCCGCCACATGGTGGGGCGCGGGGCGGCGACGGCGGCGTCCCTTGGGCAGCGCGGCGTCGGGGGCAGCTGCTGGGGGTGTGCCGTCTGTCCCGTCGGACCCGTGTGCCCGCGGCAGCCAACTACTCTGTACTGAGCCCGGGCCCCCACCGCACTGATGCGCCCCTGCCCTGCACGCCCTACACCCGTCATCACCACCACGCCCACGTCGACCCCCCAACCAGACCCCAACACGCCCACCCACCCACCATTAACACCCCCCCAAGCCCCCGTACCACGCCCACACCCATCATCTGTGCTCGACCCACAATCACTACGCCTGCCACTGCCACATACACTACAACAATAACTTCATTAACAACTACCAACTACAAACACTGAGACTTATATTACTAAATATCGTATGCTCAAAATATTCATAACAGCCTCAGAACCCACTTCTAGGACAGAAATCTTTTGAAATTGAGACCATGTATAGTAATTACTATATTTATTCAGATTTAAAATATTTGTCTTCGGAGAATCAAAATATGGGATTATGTACAAGAAATAACATACATTTGGAACAGGATAACTGACCTTGTAAGGATAATACGATAGTTCCACACACACTACCATTATAGGCGGAGGAGTTATCCTCCTTAACCCGTAGGTCTTAGGACATACTCTCCAACACTATATCTGTGATTGCCCTGTTATAAGTGACTTTAGACCAAATGGTAAGAGGTACTTTGAGCTCTGTAATTACTTCATACACTCAGGAATATTGGAAGATATTCTTGTGCTGTACCCAGATTTTGCTAGTGGGGGACTAATAGATCAGCCATACATTTTATGTTCTCTCCTGATTTTTAGTCCGAATTGATTTGTTTTTGTATTGAGGCAGGTATGTTCTCCCCTGATTCCATGTATGACTAACCATCCTGTGAGATGGGAATATTAGATGAACTCATAGCTAGTTTTTGATCTACACTGTGTAATCTTGCATAGAGAAGGGGGTAGCAGCACATTGTTGTGTATACCTAAGCTTGTTAATAATAAAACAAAAAGTCTCCAGAGTTATCAGTTAACTTTTGTGGAAATAAATTGTTGGGCGCATTTTCTATCACCTAATGCAGCTGTTCATCTAGCCGTAAATAGGTCCCCAATAGTTAGTCAGCTTGTTTGTGTGGTTGCATCTTGGGGAGAGTCGGTAGTTCAACCTTGTAATAATTCATTGTTACAAGACGGTAATTGGGTTTGTGAGACTACATAGCATTGGTGTTCTACATTCTTGCAAAGCCACTAACACCCATTTAATAGTCTGGACCACAGGGACGATAATCCTCGGACCACCACAAGGTAGAGAGGACGGAGTGCTGCCAGATAAATTACGACTCTTCTATCTTATCCTATCCCAAATCCTTATTCCCTTCCAAGTGCTATATAGTAGTAATGTATTAGCGCATTCTATTGATAATTACCTTACCTTGCGACTACAAATAAATCCTTTAGACGAAGCCACTATACAAAAATATAGAAGCAATGTGCGCAATATGCACCTCCAGGTGGCAGGATCTGAGCAGGAGTGTTGGGAGGATGGCCGGACATAGCATCAACACTACAGTAGTTAAAGTGCTGTAAATAGTGTTAAAGTTAATACATTTTTACGAGACCTCCTAAGCCTGATAAAAGTTAACCAACATGATTTTCTTATTTTGGATAAAAGTACTATGAGAAGATTTATACAGTACATGTTATATAGATTACAATACAGTAATGTATTAATTTAATTCCGTTTAAACCGGTTAACGATCTCATAGTATTTTATTGCATTTTTGGAGGACTGTTCCACAATCAGCTATCCTATAGTGCAAGTTTCTGTTTTGATTGAGACAGTTATTTGAGTGATTATTATTGTAATTATTTGATTATTTATTATTTGATTTAGTTATTTGTTATTTGATTGAGTGTTGATTGACAGTTATTTTCATTGAGACAATGTGGCCCGGGCAATTGAAATGGTTGGGCACGTTTCCTTTCACCTGACAGTAAATAGGTACCTGGGTCTTAGGTAACTAACTGTTGTAAGGTTGCATCCTGCAAGAAGAGTCATACATAAATGGATCATCCAATAAAAACAGCAGATTCTTAGATATTACTACTGCTCGACTTAAACTCAACCATAAATACAGTATCACTGGGAATTTTCATTACCTGCTGATGTAGACCTAACCAAATATAAACTGTCAACTAAATTATTCGCATTCCCTCTGACACTATGTGATGGAGTGCAAAAAGATACGTGAATTCAGACAATTCTGTAACAAATATTCAAGAAATATGTAAAGATTTAATTTAAAATGATATGCTACCCGAAATTTTTGCCTAATATACCCAGTTTGCTAATTGTTGGTAGTAACTGGGTGATTATAACCTTTACACCATTACCCCACTGGTTAAGGGGTGGTGTGCAGGATAAACATCAATTATGGCACTGGCTCTTCACATATGTCAGTTGCTTAAATTTAGAGACTACTTATGGTATGTCTTGAGCAATGTTGACGTGACAATGTGCATTGAATTTTGGGGTTCAGTTCCCAAGCCCATTATGTGCCCCTGTAACCCTTTCCACTACCGCCCACAGGATGGGTTGGGGTGTATATTAAATGAACTAAGCTAAACTAGACTAGTCGGCTGCATGTATACACATTTGGTACATGCACTAGTCTGTTCAATGTATACCACCTGATGCCTTACTAATTGAATCTATACATAAACACTATCTGTACCAGTCTGCTCTATGCATACACACTTGGCAACTATAGCAGTCTGCTCCATGTATACACACTTGGCAACTGTACTAGTGTGCTCCATGTATACACACTTGGCAACTGTACTAGTCTGCTTCATGCATACACACTTGGCAACTATAGCAGTCTGCTCCATGTATACACACTTGGCAACTATACCAGTCTGCTACATGTATATGCAACTGGCAACTGTTATATATACACTTGGCAACTGTACCAGTCTGCTCCATGTATACACACTTGGCAACTATTCCAGTCTGCTCCATGTATACCTATTCACAGCAGCATACCAAAAGTATTTTCCTAGCAGGGCAGATCCTTCCTTCCCTTCCCAAAATGAATTAAAAAATTTAAACAGATAATATATGTTTTGCATGTAGATTTTCAAACAGTATAGTTCTCTCATAAGGACATTGCAAATATGAAAAATGCAAATAATTAAAAATTTAAGTGGGCTTATATAGGTATAGATGATATTTTTATTTTTCAAGGCAATCCACTTTATATTGAGAAGTTCTTCATGAGCAAATTGGCAGTCTAATCACTCGTAAAAAGACTACCAACTCCTAAGCTGTTGTATGAATGTTTGTATTTTAGTTTTCAAAACTCATTAGAGGGATACAAGACAAAATTTATGCAGTAATGTGTGCAGTCTGCTCCAAGACACTTAAATGCTATGTCTGAAGGAATTATTTGAAACCGAGACTATCACCAAAGTGAAGTAGCTTTCTCGAGATACTGTGTGGAAACCACATGACAAATATAATCAATGCAAAACTATGAAGTATCCCACTTCCCAACTGGCAATACCCATTTAATAAAGGTTATAAATTATTGCACACTGTATCAAAATATTTATTACACTTGGATGTATAGCAGTGAACATATATTTCAAATATAACTCTCAAGCAATAACAGAGCCAAAAATTTAAAAAATTCACATCTTACAAATTTACATGGAACTTTGATTGCTAACTAGTTTAATTACTTTATGTGTGAAAAAATTCATTTGAATCCCCAACCTTATTCAGCATAGTCTCATGGTTTCTGGCACCAAAGAAATAAGGAATATTACATCGTAGTCAAAAATAATTTCAAATCCCCCAATTGGACTCGTACACCTCAAAACTGTTCCAATAAGTATTCTCTTTCATTGACATGGTATGTCCCACCACCAAAGAACATTATAAATACACTAAAACATCTGTGGATACCATTTCACACCCTAATTCAAATTCACAAAGAGACAGGCACAAGAGATAACAAATTACAGTATAACAAAACCAATGAATAAAATTAATCATAGTTCAGGGTGGATTATCACTAAATGCCCAAACACAGGAAATGTGAGTCCCTCAACAACCTTCAGGAATTACTGACCATTTAAATTGTTGGCAATGTAATATTCTGAGGATCAACTGCATACACACAGCAGTATACACAGTCCAAGCCATAATTCTCATATTGCCACTGTACAGTGATGAATAATGTAGCAATACATAAAAAAACTGCAGTGTTTGTATTTCATAGCAATAATTAAAAAACAGTGATGTGCAACACCACTATTTTACAAGCTACAGTGATGTACGCCACCACCTTGTTACAAAAACAAGTGACGTACACCACTATGTTACACATTCATGTACACCACCACCATGTTACAAAACAAGTGATGTACACTACCACATTACTCAAAACAGTGATGTACACCACCACATTACAAAAACAACAGTGATGTACACCACCACATTACAAAAATAACAGTGATGTACACCACCACTGTGTTACTAAAACTACGGTGATGTACACCACATTACACAAAAGAGTGCTGTACACCACCATGTTACGAAAAACAACAATAGTTTACAATGCCACTTTATTTTAACATTTCAGCACAAACTAGCAACGCCTTAATTATGTTCAACACAATGGAAATGTTCAATAAGACTGACATGGACAACAGAAGTCACTAGTTCTACAACAAACTTGTGTTTAACCTTGGATTGCAAATAATTTTTGTGTGAAAACCACAGCGAAGATAAAAGCCTTATACAAAAATATCCAAGACACTGTCAAGTTCAGTTGGTTTCAAAGATTCATATGTTTGAAAAATGAAGTAAAACATTTAATGGGTGTTATGGAATAGTACTTATATTTTTGCAATTAAGTACAGTACATGAATTCCATATGTTAGTAATTTTGTGTGAGCTTTTTATGTATATTTTGTTTCTGTAAAAACTTTTAAAACGATAGCTTTCATTTGTTTTGGTCAAGCAGTATAAAGTATGCATTATATTTAAAATTAAATATAATGCATATAAAGAAAATAATTTGTATAAAAAGAGAGAGCATACATTTTAATATCACTGATAATACTATTTCAAAGAAGGTCAATTAAAACTACTGCATCCATAAAATATTCATTGCTCTGGCACTAATTCATCTAAAAGAATTAAATAGAGCACTGTACTGTACTTTTTATTATGCATTAATATTCAGTCACCAAATGCACATAAAAGATGGTTATTTTAAAACTGGCAGTATGCAAATGTTTTCCTGGTACACACACTTTGTGAAGCCACACTCTATAAATAAGTAAACACAACA